>NC_054708.1:65152849-65363290 GCF_016097555.1 Gigantopelta aegis | reverse complement strand
ATCGAGTACCACTTTTAATGCTGTTTACATTTGTGCATCCTATCTGGTACATACTGAATGAAGCCACTGACGTAGTCCTTTACAGTTCCATTAGCTGGCTAGTGAATCACCCAGACTATGGCACATCCATCCAGAATGATGGCAGGGGGCTTTGCTGCCACCCTTGACTACACTTCAACTTGCAGTTTCTTCTTTAAAGTAGATTTGAACTTTGCAATTCGAAGAGTCGGCAAGCCATCCTTTTCTTCAAACATTGCGGTTGGTATTGGGGCTAGCTCGTACTTGAACAACTCTTTCACATCAATATCTCGTGAAACTGAAAGTGCCATAACCCTTGAGAACAACAGTCCTGTATCAATGTGGCTCGTAGGAACATTCTTCGCTTGCTTCCTGGTGGCAGCCATCGTTACGACCTTGCAGGAGATAGTTTGATGAAAACTATCGGCCATCCTGATTCAAAGTCCTCCAACTGCTTCGCACCAATGTCCACCGCATTCTCAACATTTGTTTTCTCTGTAAAGACCCCTCCTGTGACGATGTTGACCAGCTCATTGTCACCCTCACTAACATCAAATGGATCAATGCATTGATCGAGTTTACCCCGAGTGGCTTGTCTGTCTTTTTGGTCAGCCTTTATTCGCGAGGGCAGCTCTTCTTTGTGCGTGGTTACCGAAACATTGGACTCTTCCATCAGTTCTGCTACGTCTTTCGTCAACCTGCTGCAGGTGTGGAGACTCAAGGCCCAACGTTGTACAGCAAGTTGGTTGAGCGTTATCCCTACTATACCTCCTGGACCATGCCCGTAACGCATAAAGGTACTTTAGATCATCATGTCCGTCCAAATACCGTTCCAGATACCAGCCTGTCCTTTCAGAAACGTCTCTAGTAGTTCACCAGTCAACTTCTCCATGCATCGAAGGTAACAGAGCCCATATCGAGCATAATGGATATGCCCAGCTGCAAAGAAGTAGGGTAGCGTATGTTTCACAGCATGAAGGTGTAATGCCAACTCACCCTCTCTTTCAGCTCGAACAAATTGCATTATGAGCAGTACTGGCTTGATCAGGTTCTCCAACCAAAGCTTTGCTGTGCGATTTTCAGTGGCCTGTGATTCCAGTACAGTCATCAGATCTCCATGACTCTCTACATTTCCCAATGTATTACGGAGTACCTCCTCTACGACAAGACGCAATGCTCTGGTATTTTGTGGGAAGTTCTTCCCAGACAGCATTCTAGGTACCCCGTCGAATGCAGACTTCATCACTTCTTCGAGACCGCTGTCTGCCATAAGGACTCCTATTGAACCTACAAAGCTCATAAGAAAATGCATCCCCCCTAAACGCAGTGGGATGTGTGGTGATTGCATTGGATATCATGTTACCAATTAGAATGCGAGGTAATGCATTTCCACAACTTGCAGTGAGGTTTTCTAAGAGTTGTGTGAGTGTAGGGCCAACAACACCCTTTGCAATAGCCTTGTTCATGCGAGTGTGGTATTTGTCTGTACATGGCCGCGAACTTTTGCATTCACTGATAATTTGTTTGCTTGTAGTTTTGAGCATGAGATGATCACTAGCATTACTGTCATCACCAACCAGCTTGATCACACCAGATGCTGAAGTACGAAATACAAGAATGCTTGACAGTCCATGAGCACAGAAAACCACAAGTTCACCGTTGAAATGTTCCACAAGATTGGATAACAAAGATCTACGCTTAAGAGTTCCACCATGCTTCTGATAAAGGTCACTGATCTCGGGGTATGTCCATATTTTAGACTTGTCACTAATTAGGTCCCTAATAAGCATGTGGAATGGGTGATCATGTTCTGCACTTCCCTCGTCTGAATTCAATCTCCCAATCATGAATCGCTTTCTACAGTCATCATAATATCGACCGTCTGCCGCATGCAAGTCACTAACGGCACCACTCAACCTCAAACCTACTTCCCTACCCCAAGTATCGTCTCGTTTCGTACATACTTCAAGGATAGATTCTTTGAAGGATGTTTCTGCCTTACGCCCTTCATATTGAGTAGTTTTACACAGAAAGGCTGCACGCCAACGAGAAGGATTGCGTGGATCACGATTCAAAATGCACTTTTCTGCACAGAAAATGCAGTCCTCTTGAAAATTGAATGATGCAACTTCTGACCCCCGATGTCGTTTGATGGGTGGTTCACTCACGGACCTCTTCTTGCTTCTACTGGCTTGATCCCGTTTTATGTGTGTTTTTGATGTGTAGTCAGAAACACAGTTCTTGTGACACTGAATAGTCATTGTTTCGTTTCTGTTGAATTCCCATTCAAGCTCCTTAAATATTGCGTGGTCATCGCCCCGTTGTTTACTGGCACTAATGATTGTCTTTATGCGAGTTGCACCAGACGTAATGAAATCTTTAGATGGGTTTTGACATTTGAAAAAGCACTGGTCGCTTGCCTCTTCCATATTGCACCAATATCTGGAACCTGGAAAGAAATAAACGTTTTGGATTAGGCCTAAAGATAGCTTTATTTTGGGCGAGTATCCATCGATTTAAAATGCTATGAGAGTCAATAGTCCTGGTGAAATTCAAATTCACAAAGTTTGCAGAAGACCAATATTAATTTCCAATATGGACAATATGTGGCACTCTAGATGCAATATGGAACTTTTTCTTGATTGATAATCAGCTCTAATACTGTTGAAGTAATATGTTACCCTATACTTACCTGTAGGCTACTGTACTTTCTGCGACAAATAATGGTTTGTTATACCTAGGCCAAACTAGGAATCAAGGAATTCTACACTCAAGGTCCAGTTCTGGACATGCCAAATCTGTAACTGAAAACATGTGCTTGATAAAATGACTTTCTCTCCTTCTAAAACAAAAGAACTAATCAGGAGAGACACCTAGTGTTCAAGAACAGAACTGAAATGGATTAGCTTTCATCACCATAGGGAAAGTGCATGTAACTGTCTTGAGATACTGTAACAAATTAAACTGTTTACGGACGAATATCAGCAAAAGCGAATGGGCAGCCTCATTTTTTACCTAATAAAAAATTGGCCGCCATCTTGGATTTAAGTAACCCATTTATTAAATCTGCATTTTGATGACACCAATGGCTTCCTTTGGCCCATAAAAGCATGGGGTAGACACAAACCTTATTATTCTGTGCCAAATAATAAAGAAGTTATAGCTATTTCCCCAATTTTGGCAGCCATATTGGACGCCATCTTGGATTTACGAGACCCATTTATCAAATCTGAATTTTGATGGCACCAATGGGTTCCTTGGCCCATAAAACCATGGGTTAGACACAAAAATTATTGTTCTTGGTCAAATAATAAAGAAGTTATAGCTATTTCCTTCATTTGGCTGCCATCTTGGACGCCATCTTGATTTTCTCAAATTCCTCAAGGGTGCTCGAGTGGCACCCGGTGGATTATCGATGTGGACCCCCTAGAGAGTCGAAATTCGCAGAGAACAACTATGCACCAAATTTTTGCACATCTCAGCCCAAAATTCGCATTTGGCACCCCGACTATTTGTAACATAACCGTAACTGATCTTAATGCTGTTCTGACCGGCTTGTTCAACTCTCTTTCCAAGTTAATACCTATTTTATATGCGACAGTTTGTATACGTTTTGTCCATCATTTTGCATGTCATTTAGACCACTTGTGGATTTGTGATAAAAGTCTTTCACCGTTTATGTTTTCTAACTTAAACAATTGTTACCTCAACACATTGTTTTGTTACACAAGAAAACCACCAACTCATGTCGCCACGCGTTGCTGCATTTGAGCTCGTCCGCCCGGAGCCAAGAAAGGACACGCTCTGTTCTGAACAGTATTCACTACGCCGTGCCCATACAGTCCCCATATAGCTGAACCATACAATAATATTGGCTCTACAAGACTGTTGTATAGGTGTTTAAACATAGCGTGAGTCATTCCTTCTGCACTACAGAATTTGGAACATAAAGAAGACAGAGTCCTATTGGCGGACTTGGATAACTGTGACTGCTTTCTTAAACGTCAAGTGCTCATCGAACCACAAACTAAGATATTTGTAACTACATGTGTCAACATATTCTAATACATGATCACCGCAGTTGAAAACAATATCTGATCTTGTGAATGTTTCTTTCTTGAACTGTAATATTTTAGTTTTATCACAGTTTATTGATAAATTCCACTTTTTACACCACTCGTGTGCCACATCTAACATTCGCTGCAGCGATTCGCTAACGGCGGCCAACAACACAATACTATCTGCGTATATTAACAGTGGTACGTTAATGTCATCAAACACAACACCACAGTTCAAATCTTTAATTTCTTCAGCCAGATCATTGCTATATAAAGCGAATAGTGTGGGTGAAAGTTTGTATCCTTGTTTCACACCGTTACCTACAGTGAAACAGGGGCCATCATAGCCATTAACTCTAACTACACATTCTACTTTATCATACAATGACTTTATAGCGTTATACAAATTACCACATACCCCAGCTTTTAGTAGTTTAAACCACAGGCAATTTCTATTCATAGAACCAAACGCTTTCTTAAGATCTATAAAGCACGTATATGTTTTACCTGAAAGTCGCCTAGTATTAATAATGCTACACAAGGAATATATATATGATCCATGCAACTATGTTTTTTCTAAATCCATTTTGTTCATCCACTAATAATTCAGATTGTTCAAACCATTTAGAAAGCCTTTTATTTAAAATATCGCAATACATTGTGCATGGTACTGACACGAGGGTTATACTTCTATAGGTCGATTGATGGTGTGGGAGTGTACTATTTGGTTTCACAATCAGTTTAATGATGCCTTTATTCCAGGAACTCGGCACTGTACCAGACTGAAAACAGAGACTGAAAAGCTCGAATAACAAATTAATACACTAGATGTTTTTCACCGCTTCTGCTGGAATGCCATCAACACCGACAGCCTTGCGTCGTTTGGCTCTAGTCATCGCTTCCGTAACTTCATCTCTAGTTATAGGCATAACATGGCTATCATTTGATTCTTCTTCTAGATTTAACACATTCTCGGATATTACCTTCATTTGAATTTTAACCTCTCGATCATTTGCTATACCCAATGTTCCAATTTTTTTCCAAAATTCTTTTGAGCAATGTTGCGACGAGTCGTCCATTAATAGTTTTTTTCGGCATTTGGTAACGTTGTTTACATTTTCGACGTAAACTGTTGAAATGTTTCCTAGCCACACATTATCTGTGTTTCAGTTCTTTTTTCAGAGCAATACTTTTGCATTTGAGCCACATGTGTTCCGCTTCAGAAACGTTATCCCATTCGACTTGCAGTGTATCGTTCCAATACGGTTTTTTAGATAGCCGACTTGTTTTTCTATTACATTTTGATTTTGCGATTGTTGGGCGTTTTGGGACGTTGAAATCCAGTTCCGAGATCAAAAGATCAGTGAATTCCTGATTAGCTGTATTAACATCGTGTTCGCTTTCAATACATTGTTCAATGCTAGCAATCTGATCATGTCTGGTTGGAGCAAACAGTCATCAGGAAAACTTCGTGTACCGTGTGGTAGGTAGCAATTCCGTGTTTTTACTATAGACATATACTAGTATCTGACGGCAGAGAGCGATCATAACCGTCCAAATGTCCTAACCCGAGTACTTTAACTGTACAGTGCTAGACGGACATTTGCACATATATTCAGCCCTACAGTCAGAGACCAAGCTAAGTAATTTTCGGGCAATCGCTGCCCACCGCGCGGTAGTCAAAGATTCCCGCTCTAATATCAAAACAATGCTATGTTTGACGTCAAATACCTTTACATCGATCATTTTCGAGTTACTTGATTAAAAAACGTTCACATATTAATCACTAATACACACACTACAGAACAGATCCGACAGCACCCACATTCAGCTAAACTTCGGGATACTCCGTCGCAAGAATTACAAAGCTCGTTGACCTATATTGTGACGTAGGTCACGTGATCGCCCACTCGGTAATTCCGCCTTACACAAAGTTACAGGGGCCGTCTTTGTGGGCGAGATGTAGCTCAGTGGTACAGCGTTTGCCTGGTGCGCGATCGATATAGGATCGGTTCTCGTCGGTGGGCCCATTGGGTTATTTCTCGTTCCAGCCAGTGCTCCACAACTTGTGCAACAAAGGCCGTGGTATGTACTATCCTGTTTGTGAGATGTTGCATATGAAAGATCCCTTGCTGTTAATCAAATAGAGTAGCCCATGAAGTGACGACAGTGGGTTTCCTCTCTCAATATATGTGTGGTTCCTAACCATATGTCCGACGCCATATAACCGTAAATAAATGTGTTGAGTGCGTCGTTAAAGAAAACATTTCCTTCCTTCCTTCAATTCCATTTGAGCACGTTGATTAATTAATCATCGGCTAGTGGACGTCAGACATTGTCTAATTCTGACATATAGTCTTAGAGAGGAAACCCACGACATTTTTTCCATAAGTAACAAGGGATCGTTTATATGTGTCATCCCACAGACAGTGTAGCACATACCACAGCCTTTGATATATCAGTCGAGGTGCACTGGCTGGAACGAGAAATAACCCAATAGTCTCACCGATAGGGATCGATCATAAACCAACCGCGCAGCAGGCGAGTACTTTACCACTGGGCTACGTCCCGCCTCAAATTGTTTATTATGATATGTATTTGACAAACGTTGAGTAGTATAATACAATTGCAGCTTTAAAAATATGCGTTTAATTTTGTTTTTTATTCAACTGCTCCCCCTTCATTTCTCTCCTTCGATTTCCATCTTATTTCTTCCCGATCTGGCAGCTTCTACTGTCTTTCAACTTCGTTTGCTGTCCATCTCCAAATCCCAGTACTTATCTCTCCAACCACGACATGTCTCTTGTGGCTATCCGTGCAATGCACCTGCCATTTTCCAAACAGATAAATATTTAAAGTTCATTTAAAAGTGAAATGACGAGAACGCACCGGTTCTCAACACTGTCATTGAAATCAATTGCGAAATACATGTTTTGCACTTTGGACCACTTAGTCTCTATTCTTCACGTCCATTATGTCAATTAAAAACAACTGTCTGGGAAGCATAGATACAATTAAAAGCAGAATGATGTTCAGTAAATAATTAACGATATGGTATATTTGAAAATCAATAGGGATCTTAAGTACAGTGTTTTAAGTAAATTAGTTGTAAAATGAAAACTGAGTAGGCCTATTTGATTAATAAATGTGATAAATCTACTACTAATAAGAAAATGTATTTTTGATTTCTACTTTAATCCAATCAGCATGGAGTATATAGGTTTCTTTTGTAATGCCTACTTTATGTTTTGTTCATTAATTTGCATCAATTTAGTGTAAAATGTAATAGACAACTTTGGAGTTCCGAACAGCGCATGCGGGACATTCCGGAAACAGGGCCGGTCAAAGGTCAATACTTCCTAGAAATGGCTTGTTTACGTTGAAAGTACATTGCCGGTGTCCGTTGAATAGATTGTTATGTAAATAAGACATGTATTTTGGTTAAATACTTGCGAGATGTCATTTGAATTGTGTAAACCTATATGAATAAAATGTAAACAAACGTTTGCCTTTACCGGAATATTAAGTGCCATTGTGAAAGGGTGGTTTTGGGGGAGTGTCGACCCCCCACCCCCAGCTCAAGCAACTTTAAAAACATTGACCCTTGACCTCTCCCAGAATTCACTGCGCTAAACGAGGCCTTACTCTCACAAATCTGATAAACCCATTTTCAGATTTTAAAAAATAATTTCCTGAATATTTCAGCCAAATATTTATGAAAAATATTCAAAGACGACCAAAATGCCACACCATACCTTATGGGAAATGTGGATACCTGCTGTCACAATTGGTTTTCGTCCATACTATCCAATTCCAATTGTTTTATTGTATGTAAGGCCATAAGCCCATATATACAAGAACTCATATATTGATATTTTGGGACCAGTCGTTCAAACGATTAGCCAGCTGTTTTTGAAACAACACAAAATAGAAGCATTATTATTACACATGTGGTTAAAAATATCTTGGTCCATATCATCATACCACCTTACATGAACGCCAACCAAACGAGTTGAGAGATATAAATAAAGATCGATTATGGGTAATAAATAGGATATTAACCTCGCCATTACCCCGCACCACGTCTATGTCCCTCGTGAAATATTTTTCATTGTGAACACAAACACCATATGAAATGGAAGCTCGTCCAATATCCCATAATTATTTCATATTACATTTCCAAAAAAATAAAAAATAAAGATAGATATTTATGAAATCCCGTGGCCAGCATAACCATTTTTTTAACAACTACCCCCAGGTGCAGGTAATATAATTTTCAAGTATAGTAGCATATAATACACGTACGTGAAACATGTCGTTATAAATCAAGTATCTACCTAAACAAATAATGGTTCAGTTTAATATAATTAAATTAGCTCTTCTCTACACTTAAATGATTTTACAATATAGATTTTTAAATTTTTCAACACATTTTCATTCCTTATTGCCATTAAGTTAGTAAACATATAAAAGGATCGGGTAATGTAATACATTCTAGGAATATACATAGTTGTTAATGTACCATACAGTGAACAATTTGTAATAAAATGAAATTCATTTTCTACTTTTGTTTCTATTGCATAATGTACAAATTCTTTATATTTTATTTGAACAAATATATCTCCCCACATCGACTTCTAAACCAGCTCCACCCATTTTGATACGTACTATATCTCTCTTATACAATTCAAGTGCATGACATGTAAGATATAGTTCTGGCTCTAAAGTTACTCTATATTTACAACATATTTCATATCGGAGTTAATTTTTGCAATCCACTGTTGATTTTGTATATCCTTAATTCATTGTATAAATTCAGATAACAATAATGGCACGTCTCCCACATCCTGAGCTATTTACACATATCCAAACCCTAGAGAAAATAAAGTTTTTTATATTGCCGTAGCCCATGTATATCTTTCTGCACTATTTAAAGAGTATAGCATATTGTATGCTTTATGTGGATATCTAAAGTTGAGCATTATCCAATATTGTATATATCTGTTTAGAGAATTGTGATATATCAAATATCTTCCAATTCCCCAAATACCATGGCATTAGGGGCACATTTACTTACATTTAAAAAAGGTTTACAAGCCATGTATTGTATTCTTTCTATACATTCAAACTGCTGAAAACCCCATAGTTCAGACCCATACAACAAAATACGGCAAATTTGTTATATAAAATATTTTAAAGAAAATATTCTGTAATATAACATTCTTTTCAAGACCTCTATTAATGCCCTTTTACCTTGGATTGCTAAGTGTAGTTATTTGTGCTAAACTGGTTTCACTGTTGAAAGTATTATTTATTGGAACCTAATTTTCCACCTCGTCTATATATTGCCATCTTAGTCCACACTAAATCCGACTTTTTTCTTCTTTATTTGTGATTTATTTTGCAAAGTTACACCCCCAAACTAAAACCCCATAAAAAAAAAACATACAAAAACATACAAAACAATTCCAACAAAACCCCCAACAAAAACAAAACAAAACAATAACATACAACGACATGAACAGACTAGAAATTGTCTGAACTTGTATGATATTTATTAGAAGTTTAATATTACAGTTTTATCACTGCGCATTCGCCAGTTTCTCCCCTGTCATACAGTCACGTGACTCGTCATCAGCCTTGACTATCAGCATCTTGCAGCCGTCTGCTTTGATAATACACCCTGGTGGTGGCGCAAATACTCCAGCCTTGATGCCATACCTGGTATACATAGAAAAGAACAGGATAGTAATGTAGCGTAGGTTATCGGTTTTATCCCGAGAAAGTAAGGTACACATTCCATTTGTCCGTAATCCGTATGCGTATTCGTATACGTAATCCGTACTTCACATCAATCACTTTCTACGCAAATGGGGTGAGTAGATTCCGTTTATGCGTCCTCCGTACGCGTGTCCGTATCCGATCACTCTATGCATTGTGGATTACGTACATACGTATACGTACGGACAACTGAAATGTGCGCCTAAAAATGGTGAATTTCGCGAGGCTTGCATATTTGACTTGAACAGGATATGACTGATGAACTTCGACACCAGCCTGTTATTAGCTTTATTCTGCAATCCATAAACAAAGAATGGGATTATATAGTTATTCCAAAATTTTATACACAAATAAGTACAATCCATATGAACACGCAAGCCTTTTTGTAGTATGACGGCAAATAATCATGACGTCATTATTGTAAGATGATATGATTCTGACCTCAAATTGTTTTGTTTGTCAGCTCTTAATTCCTAAATAAATACATTTATCATCCATTAAAGGTTTTTGTAGGAGATATCGCTGGCACTAATAGTCTATAATTTGCGATATCGAATTTCATACTTTTATCAACTCGTGCTGATAAATTATGATATCACAAGACACTCGGGGAGTATCCTCTATTTATCCTATTACGTATCCATGATATCCATGTCATAAACCCATGGGATAATTTAGTGTATTAAGCCGGTTAATAATGGTATGCAAATTTGCAAGGTCTCTAGGTAATAATGTTTTATGTCAATAGGTCTTTTGTTTACAGGCCAAATAAATAGACAAAACTACATGTATGTGGTTTTCTGCATGAAATACACGAATGGAATACAGAAATCAGAAAAACACATATATGTAGTTTTGTATTTATTACATACCCTAAATTGGAATTTTGTTTCCAAATAAATTTATTTTTTATAATAGTTAAAAAAATTGTAACACTGCTAGCTAATGACGGGGATTTCTCAATTTACACAACTAGGTCAGCTGTGTTACTACACGGACCGATGAACCACCAATTATTACACATAGGAATATAGTTCTATTTAAACAATAAACATAAATAAGAAAGAATGAGTGAAACGTTACTTATAATTTTAATGATACTGTGAAATGCCTTTTAAAGACAAGGTAATAGCTAAAATTCACGAACAATGTAATAATTAATTTGCTCGTAACTACGTCACAAAACCTTCAGCGGGCCAGTGTTATCAACGAAGAAAAATGTCAAGAATTGTTGACCCAATGTCTGTGTCGTCATCAGTGTTTCTTTTATTGATGTTCATGGACTTACTCGTTGCTGAAAAGTTAAAGTTTATATTAAATGTGCCTCCATAAATCATTGCTCCACTGAATAATCCGGTTGTCAGTTCATCCAAGTTTTCTACGTGAGGAGACGGTGCGTGCGACGTCATTGTTGCTAAATTCGACGACAGTCACTTTTCACACCCTTGTTTTGGCTTCATACACGATAAATATAGCATATCTTACCGTAATTTCACGAGAAATCCATATTTCGTAAAAGGTACATTTTTTTAATCACAAAATTTTGTTCAAACACACTCAGGTGCATTAGTAATGTTAACAAAATAAAAATTCAATAGCAATTGTGCATTGGAATTTTTCCAATATTCTTAAAAAGGTAACGTCATGTACTCAGTTTATGGTTATTGTAAGGAGATTCAAAGTGATGTCATTGGAATACTGATGTCAAAGAGAAATAGCCCAATGGGCCCACCGACGGGGATCGATCACAAACCGACCGCGCATCAAGCAAGCGCTTTGCCACTGGGCTAATCGGCCAATAGAAACAATGGTTACAGAATAAAATAAAAAAATAACACAGTCTTCTGTGTCTTCCAAATACAATAGTAATGGTTATAATGAATTGATGATGATGATGATGATGATGATGATTATGATGATGCAAAGAAAAAGTAAAATGAGGAAAGATAAAAAAAGAAAACCCCACCACCATTTTATATTTTTTAGCCGTGTCTAGTTTTTCAATCAGCATTTTTTTTACAGTGTACTTCAATACATTGGTCAAGCTCTATTCTAATTTCGCAATTCCGTCAAAATAATAAAACGTTTGATTTTGATGAACTGAACTTTATACATCATCTATGACGTCATCGCTGGAATCGATATGTAACTAGGTTTTCAATTTAAAAGTAGAAAAAGGTCTGAGAGATCACGTATCAACGTATGAGTATGGTGACATTTGGTGTTTATTTTACGGCGTTCTCAAATCAAATCCAAGAACAAACCCCAGCATGCTTTGCACTTTGAACCACTTAGCCACTATTATTCACGTCTTTTACCTTAATTAAACACATTTGTCTGGAAAGCATATATACAATTTGCGACGTTGGTTTCGGATAATCTCCACTTTCAAAAGCAGAATGATATTCTGTAAGTAATTTGCGATTTGAAAATCAATAAGTATTTACAGTGTTTTAAATAAAGTAGTTGTACAATGAAAACAGAGTATTTGATTAAATATAATAATCCTACTACTAATATGAAAATGTATTTTTAATTTGGGGTGGTGGACAACGCATATTCTGGCCACGTCAGCTTTAGAATTAAAGCAAATGGGCCTTTACCCTAAGAACAGTTTCAAATTTGTACTAATAATGCCCTTAATATTCCAGAGCTATTGGTGAACATTTATGAAACTATTCAAAGACGATGAAAAACACGACACCGTACCCTCCGGAAAACATTGATACTTTCCGCCACGATTCGTAAAACACCACACCATTCCCTCCGGAAAACATTGATACTTTCCGCCACGATTCGTAAATTTTAAAATTAAAGCAACTCATTCACCCACAGTGTGGGGGCGGGACGTAGCTCAGTGGTAAAGCGCTCGCTTGATGCGCTGTCGGTTTGGGATCGATCCCCGTCGGATGGCCCATTGGGCTATTTCTCGTTCTAGCCAGTGCAACACGACTGGTATATCAAAGGCCGTTGTAAGTGCTATCCTGCCTGTGAGATGGTGCATATAAAAGATCCCTTGTTTTCTCTGATGACTACGAGTCAGAATTATAAAATTAACATCCAACAGCCGATGATTAATTAATCAATGTGCTCTAGTGGTGTCGTTAAACACAACCAACATTCACCCATATTGTATACTAGTTCAGACCAAATTCCTGATTTCCCCACATATTTGTGATATTTGCAAAGTTAAAACGGAAAAAGAAAACAAAGAAACAAAACCCCACAACAATGACGAAGGCTCCGCCCTGCAACCACCAACCCCCACCCATCAATAAAAACCCCAAAACAAATAAAGAAACAAGACAAACAAACTAGGCATTAACTGTCATAACTATCCAAAAAAAAAACATTTTAAAAAACATCCAACAATAAAACCGCCAACAAAACATCAACAAACAAACAAACAAAACAAACAACTAACTAGACATTAACTATCATGACTATCTGAATTTGTTATTTAATATTTATTGAAAGCTTTAATGTTACAGTTAGTGGTAACAGAAGTGGTTGGAATGGGATTTGTTTACTGCACATTCGCAAGTTTCTCCCCTGTCATGCAGTCACGTGACTCGTCATCAGCCTTGACCATCAGAATCTTGCAGCCGTCTGCTTTGATAACACATCCGGGAGGTGGTGCAAATGATCCACTCTTGATGCCATACCTGGTGTACATAAAACATAACAAAATGATGACGCAGCGTAGGTTATCGGCTTTATCCCGAGAAAGTAAGGTACAAATTCCATTTATTTGTAATCCTTATGCGTATACGTTATCCGTAATCCGCATCAATCACTTTTTACGCAAATAGTTGAGTAGATTCCGTTTATGCGTCGTCCGTACGCGTATGCGTATCCGATCACTTTATGCATTGTGGATTACGTACATACGTAAACGTATCCGGATTACGAAAAAAGTACAATTTGCGCCTAAAAATGGTGAATTTCGCGAGGCTTGCGTATTCGACCTGAAATGGATTTGACTGATGAACTTCGTAATTAACCTGTTATTAGCTTTATCCTGCAATTCATAACAAGAATGTAGAAATTATATAGTTATTACTAATTTGTATACACATGCATGTAAGCCTTTCTGTAGTATGTCGTCAAATAATCATGACATCATTCGTTTAAGATGTTACGCTTCTGGTCTCAAGAAAAGTTTATCAGTTCTTAATTTCTAAATAATGTCATATATGCATGTTTTGTTTACCGCGGCAGTAATTTTATTTCAATGTACTGCGTACATCAAATTTAAGATTACCAATCGAAACTGGCAGATGGTTTAACGTTCCTAAAGAAAATAGAATATGCAAACTGTAATACTGATATTGGAGATGAATAACATTATTTATTCAATTGTAAAAATGATAATATTGAAAACATTAGAAGAAAATATATAAAACAATATTATAGAATTAATCCCAGCGTTTTTAAAATGAAAGGTATGCTGTCATTATGCCATGCACCATTATTAAAAAACGTAGCTATATTTATTAAAAGATTATCTTGTCTTGTGAACTGACGTTTCTCCGCACATTTTAGCTATTTTGTTTGAATATCTTGTGTTCTATGTTAATTATAGATACTTCTATGTTGACGCCTGTTCTTGTCATGTATGCTAATTATATATTTGAAAATGTCCTATTGTTACACATTGTAATGCGTCTGAGTGTTGTTAAAATAAATAAATCTTGAAAATCCTGAAACATTTTTAAATAACACAGTATTCTAAGTCTTTCAGATATAATAGTAATGATGATGATGATGGTGGTGGTGGTGGTGATATGATGATGGTTGTGGTGGTGATGATGATGATGATGGTGGTGGTGATGATGATGATGATGACATGAGAAAAGAAAGAAAATTAACAAAAGAAGAAAAACAAAATCCCAAAATTTTAATTTTTTCATCAGAATTTGTTTCAGTATGAATAATCCTGTACCTCAATGTATTAGTCAAGCTATATTCTAATTTCGCAATCCCGTAATAATAAAACGTTTGATTTTGATGAACTGCACTTTATCTATGACGTCATCGTTGGAATCGATCCGTAACTTGGCCCCTGCGCGTGCTGTAACCTCACCGTGGTGCAGGGGTGTAACATTCTCTTTGAGAATGGCCTGAACTGAACTGAACTGAACATTTATTTCTCTCAGGCCGTAATCCACGGCATATGAGGAACAATATATAATACAACAATTCACACTTTTTAACAAGATGACAGAGTAAAACTATTCACATAAGTATATCTACATAAAACGAACATGGGAATATAATTATAAATAATTGGTTTGGGTTTGCATACACAATAATAATACAATAAAGCTATGAGCCGGAGGGCTTGAAAGTATTCATAATATGTTTACAAAATATTGCAAGTTTTCGGAGGACACCAGTTTTTTTACAATTAAATAATTCGTGAAATTTATATGTGTTTGGTTTGGATCGATAATATTTCGGTATATATTGAAGTCTGAATTGGTTGAAATATGGGCATGTAAAAATATAATGGAATTCATCTCCGATGTCGTTAGTGTTGCATAAAAAACACAATCTATCATGTAATGGTTTACGTATCCATCTACCTGTCTCTATTGGAAGATTGTGGTTTGATACTCTAAAACGTAACAATGGGCACCAATGTTTTTTTTCTAATAAATTTAAATAATTTTCGAATGCTATACTGCTTTTAAATATTTTGTAACAAGATGCTTTCGATGAAGTGTCAATATGACTGTACCATGTTTGCAAAAATTGATCTATGAGTTTTGTTGAAATAAACATTTTCAACAATGAAGCACTATTAATACGCTCACAATGTGACCACCATATGTATGTGCAACCAATATTATCTAAAATTGATTTTATAAAAGCTATCCATTTGTGATCATAAAAATGTGTATTATAATCATTCAATAACATTCTGTACACTAATAATGATAGCTTGGACTGCTTCCCAGTAATCATCCTAAACCAAAATCCTATCATTCTTATTTTTACTGTTATATCTACCGGGAAGCATCCAAGTTCTCCATACAACATATATAATGGGGTGGATTTTCTAACAGGCAATAATAACTTTAAATATTTGCTATACAATTTTTCTATGCAGGACAGACTTTCAAAACCCCAAATTTCACATCCGTATAAAGCAATAGGTAAAACCATACAATCGAATAATTTAAGTTGGCATTGAATGGAAAGATGGCAACGTTTTTCCTTGTCTAAGTGTAAAATACATAGCTTTTTGAGCTTGATCATATTGATGTTTTCGAGCATTAGTGAATTTATTGGATTTATGAAATATAATTCCAAGATATTTGTATATTTCTACATTATCTAGATTTGTGTTTCCTAAATGGAACCTTTTGGAATAATCTTTTTTATTACCACTGAAAATTAGCACTTTAGTTTTTTTACAATTTACATTTAGTTTCCATTTTGTACAATAAGAGTCGAAAATATTTAATAAATTCTGCATGTCGTCATAATTTTCGGCAAAGAGCGCTGTGTCATCAGCATATAGTAACACAAAAAGAACAATATTTGTATACAAAGTGGAATCTGTGAATAAGTTATCTATGCGGATGCCATTACAATCATTAGTTTTAAACGTATCCTCTAAATCATTGAGAAACATGGAGAATAATAGGGGCGATAAATTTTCTCCCTGTCTAACACCCATGGAACATTGAAAATAATCCGACATTGTGTTATGTGCACTAATGCATGACTTAATGTTCTGATACATGCTATATATTACTTTAAAACATTTACCATTAATACCATTTTGTATTAGTTTTCCCCAAAGTCCTGTTCTCCATACTGAGTCGAATGCCTTGCTAAAATCTATAAAAGTACAATACAGTTTTTTCTTCCGTGCTTTTAGCAATTCGATGAGTCCATATAATGTAAAAATATGATCGTTCGTCGAGTACTCCTTCCTGAATCCGGCTTGAACTTCACATAACAAATCATTAGTTTCTAAATATAATTTCAGTCTATTATTTAAAACAGCTGTAAACAGTTTCCCGAGACAACTAAGTAAAGTAATAGGTCTATAATTTTCTGGAACAGTTCTATCGCCACATTTATAGATCGGTTTGATTATGCCAACTAGCCACGAATCAGGAAAGATGCCATGTTCAAACACTAAATTAAAGAGCTTAACATACACAGGGACCATACAGCCGATAGTTTGCTTAATATACTCGTTGATTATTTGGTCTATTCCGCAGGCTTTATTGTTTTTTAGATTTTTAACAACGGCGAGTATTTCTTCTTGTAATATTGATTCATTTAGCATGGTAGTGTCCTCAAAATCTATATTAAAACTTGGATCTTTTTCTTCTGTTGTGTTGTCATCACTGCTGTTTATATTTTTAAAGTAATCGTACAGAGTGTCTAAAGGGGGGAGAGTAGGGTCTTGTTTTTCTTTTAACAGTTTCCAAAAGGCGTGGGTATCATGTTGACTAAGTTCTGTGAGTCTTTGTTCTGTCTTCCAATTGTGTTTGTTAACATATTTCCGTATTACATTTCTGTAGCTTTTACTGGCATTCAAAAGTCGTTGCTTATTATCAGGTGTTTTTCGTTGTTTGTATGCTGATCTCGCTTCTGTATACTTTCTTCTTAGTGTTCTGCAATGATTGCCAAACCATGCTTTGTTACGGGTATTTTCACGCTTGAGTCTGGCTCTGACGCGGGCTTGCGTGTAACCGAAAGTGTCGGCTGCGGTGTCAACAAATAGGGTCCCAATACGCTCCACTGCACCATTCAGCTTTTCTTTCGAGAAGTGTTCACACAGTTCATTTAATATTACGTTTATGTCGTTGACTGTTTCTTTGTTTATATTTTCACTATAGTGTTTAGCCTCTTTAGTATTCCATTTCCTTGGGGTGAGTTCATTATTAATGACGGCGTGGTGTTTACCACTAGATGTATGGATATTCAGTCGCATTGTTAATGGATTGTGAATGTCCGAGAATAGTGGTTCGAATTCGTTGACCTTGAATTTAAGAATTATTTCCAAAACTGTGAATGAGGCTATGGCATAATCTATTACACTCGATCCTTTGCAAGTAGGTTGTCCTATACCCCGATCTTCGCCGACTCTTCCGTTCACTAAATACAAATTACTATTTTTACAAAGATCAATTAGTTTATATCCGTGACCGTTAGGTCTACTGGTATCTTGACTCGCTCTTTGTAATGGAATGCCAATATTTAATAAGTTGTTAGGTTCATTCATAAAATCGGAGATATCAGAAATGAGTGTGTTATTAGTATGTTCACCATCACAACTCACATAATCTACAAGCAAACTCGTTTTAGCATTAAAATCGCCGATCAAAAGAACATTATTTCCATTTAAGAGTTTCTCGTTCACTTCGTCTTGTATTGTGTTAAACGTATCATGGTTAAAATAGGGCGAGCCTACTGGGGGTATATATACAATTCCAATAACAGTGCTTAATACATCTCCCTGTGAAATAGCGTTAGAAAGAGTAAACCATAATACATATTGGGATAGTTTTATGAATATGTACTTGATCTGTGAGCTTATTTTTAATTGCCAGGCATATGCCCCCTGATCTTACATTGGATTCAATATTTCTATTATTAGTAAAAATTGTATAACCTGGTATTTCTACGTGATCAATATCGTTAAGTTTAGTTTCAACTAAACATATTAAATCATACTGATTGATTGATAAAATCTATAAATTCTGGAATATCCAGTCTGCTGTTGAGACCACACACACATTTAAATATACAATATCTACATAGTCACATACGCTTATTCCCTCTGAATAAGAATGTACACGGGGAATATTTACAGTTTCGTATTCACTTGGTGTTGACAAGTCCTGACCGGTGTCTCTCCTCCGGCGTCCCTATGGTCGATATTCCCTTGGTGAGAAATTACGTGCACGTTTGTTTGGGTTTTCATTCGGAGGACTGTACGGATGCGCATCGTTGGGCCTATCGTGGGGTGCACTATCGGGAAACCAGCGTTTACCGTCAATAAAAAGTTTATCAACGACAAGTGAGGCACGGAGTCCACGACGCTGCGCTTCTTTGTACTTCGGCCATAACTCCTTTCTGCGTTGAACGATCTCGTAAGGGAATTGTTCGCTTACACCAAAGTTTGTTCCCTTGAGCACTTTTGAGCTTCTTCTGATGTTTTCACGATCTTTATATCGTTCGAATTTTGCTACGATTGGCCGCGGTCTTGTTGGATTAGTACTCTTTCTACCAAGTCTGTGTACACGGTCAAAGTTAATACAGCTTTCTATTTTCATTTTATCTTTCAAAAATGTTTGTAAAATCGCTTCTGTTTCTTCATCGTCTTTTTCCTCAATACCGTTAAAAATAAGATTGTCTCTCATTGATCTGGTTTGAAGGTCTAACACACAGTCATGCAACTCGTTATAATCACCGCGTAAGCTGTTGACTTCATCAAAACCATTACGCACTTCTCTCACCTCAGTTTTTATTTTGTCGACAACATCCGCCATTTTCTTTCTATCTGAACGGGCTTCTTCGAAGCTTTCGTTTACAAAGTTTATAGACTTTTCCATTTCAATAATTTTCTCATTGCTTTCAGATAACTGTGTTTTAAATGCATTAACATTAAGTTCAATAGTCTGTAATCGCTTTTCGATTCCTTCAATCTTATCAGTCTTTTGCGAAATTACAATGAGCGTGTTGGAAATTTCAGTCAATTTTTGGAACACTTGGTTCGCCCATGGCGGTATAGATAATTGTTGGGTCAGCTGACCTGGAAAAACTGGCTGAATTTGCAAGGCGGGGTTACCGAATTCAGGCTGTTGAATCATTATCGCATCATATGAGACTTGGGGTGGTTTTGGCGATTGTTGATGACAATTACTCGTTGAGGGATCTATGGCCGCCATCTTGTCAGTTGGGCTAAGTGACTTACCAACCTTCTCCTTCTGTTTTCCATCCTTCTTCTTGTTCGCTGGTTCTCTTTTCGGCATGGAGCATTTCGATCGCATGTAATGAACTCTACAAACCACTTTCTAGCATGTGTTTAGGTTAAAAGAAGACATTATTTTAAACAATATCAGAGCAAATTTCTCTATGTCAACCAGCCAATACAGCACAAATTGAAGTTTAGAGTAAAATTCGGTGTCCGTAAAATTCTGTGATATTTGTATTTGTATTTTTGGTACAGTTCTTTACACTGTTTTTGTTTAAACCTTGAATTTTTATATTGATGTTGATCATCACTTTATTTATTTGCATTACCATAGTTTGACACCCAATAGCCGATGTATTTTTCGTGCTGGGGTGTCGTTAAACATTCATTCATTCATTCATTCATTCATTCGATCCGTAACTTGGCTTTCAATTTAACACTTTGAACGTATGAGCATGGAGGCGTTTTGTGCGAGGTTTTTTCCCAATTCAATTTAACACTTTGAACGTATGAGCATGGAGGCTTTTTGTGCGAGGTTTTTTCCAAGGCGATTTCTCTTAATTGACAGCCATGTTAACTCTTCAACATATCAGGCCCGTTTATCGTGCTGCCTTTCTAATGGGAATCGATCATAAACTTAATCGATAATCTTTGCCATAGAAAAAACGCTTTTTAATTTCTTTAAAAGTGTGAGCCAGTGTGGTTGGTTCTTTTGGTGTTTTGTTTGTTTGGAACTATTATTTGTTGGTTGTTTCTTGGATTTTTTGTTTTGTTTTGTTTTGTTGTTTGTTGTTATTGTTGTTGTTTTGTTAGGTTTTTTGTATCAAATCAAAATCATCACACTATATTTCATCTTAAATATCGATTTGCCCTATAAATCATTTGTTTTTGTTTTTTTTGTTTTTTTAAATCGCATTAAACGATACATTGAAATATCGGGCCTTGTCTTTTGATCACTAATCACTAATCGCGCAAAGACTTCATTCATGCACCCACATGCATATACAGTCTTAAAGAGACATGTCTGAATTTGCTGCAAATTTTAAGATGTTATCGACTAACAGAGACTTCGTAACGATTGCAATTACATATCAAATATATTTTTTCTATATAAAATATTATTGGCTGTATATTAAACGTGTTTCTGATCGTTCTTATATATGTACTAGGTTAACTTTCATTTTATTTCTTAAAATATATTTTTTTCGTACGTTTGAAATTATTTGAAGACAAAATCTAGTTTGAGCTTCTTACAAATATTAAGACGACCAGAAACACATTGAATATACAGCCACTGATATTCTAAACAAGAAACTATATTTAATATGCAAGTTTAATTGTAGAAATATTTTATTAGTCGGAAACATCTTACAATGCGGCAAACTCAGGAATGTTCCTTTAATGTGTCTCCGATCTTCCTAACAGTAATTCGCCTGCAGAACGTTCCCTTTGTTGCACGATATTGATTGTGGACGTTTTCAGTGCTCGCCCTAACTATTTAAACTGCGACTTGTAGTACACAAAGGTCCTCAAGCCTTAAATGTATTAATAATACCTTAATGGATTTGATTGGGAGTTAATCATTCAGATGAAGATATTTGATTACCTACCTCAAAAGATTAACATCCATATCTTAATTTAAAAATCTTAGGGTACGCTCCTATAAAATGATTGAAAAATCTAAGTGCAATAATTACTGATAGTAGTGTGTGATTATCCTTTAGCTATACTCACTGACCTAGGTCACATGAAATGTGTTATTTTCCATTTTAACGTCCAGAAATATCACGGTTTTATCTTTTGTGTTAACAATATTATTTTTTATAATGGCGACAGCTTTCGTATTGTATGAATGTAGTTAGTAATACGTTAACATCGATGACACGTGAGTTTATTAACACTGTAACATGTTCTGGAGGCTTGTCAATAGCGAACAATGTGACTAGTACCATCATCTTCTATTACATCACATTCAACTAATGAAAAACAAATCCCAAAAAGGAAACGAATAAAAAGCGACATAAACAAACAAACAAAACATAAAAAACAAAACAAAAAACAACAAGAAACAACAACATATATATACAAAACACACACACACCCACCAAAAAAAATAAAAAAAAATAAAAAAATAATAATAATAATAAAATAAAATAAAATAAATAAATAAACAAATAAAAATGAATGAATGAATGAATGCTTAACGACACCCCAGCACGAAAAATACATCAGCTATTGGGTGTCAAAATATGGTAAACGCAAAACATTAAGTGATGAACAACATCAATATAAAAATTCAATATTTAAATGAAAACACAGTAAAGAACTGTGTAAAAATACAAATATCACAGATATATAATATTAAAATTTAAAATAAAAGTCAGTATCTCGAAGAAATTGTAATAAAAGTTCTGGATGGAATCGAAATGATTCCATCACATTTCTTTGTCCAAATAAATCTTTTCGAGTTGCTGATAAATGCTTACACCGTCAGAAGACACTGACAGTGCTCACACTGAGGTGGAGGATCTTTCTTCAAGATAAATGAATGGGTCAAGTAAGTATGACCGATGCGGGCACGACACAAGACTACCTCATCCTTCCTGCACTGTCTATAGGAGGACTGCCGCTCTCCCAAGACCGGCTTGATAGCATGAAGCTTGTTTGCAACCGCACGGTCCCAATCATGTTGCCACGTCAAAAAGATAAAAATTTGTTAATACTATATTTAAAATCAGAATAAGGCACACCAACCCTGGTATGAGGCAAATCCAAAGCAGACTTGGCAACAAAATCTACCTTTTCATTACCCCTGACGCCAACATGGCTTGGCACCCAACAAAATACAATGTCTTTATTGGCAATAGATAAAAAGACACACTTTCGTATCAACATCCCAATTAAGGGATGGTCCATCTTCATATTGCGCAAAGCTTGGAGACACGAAAGTGAGTCAGTAAAAATAATAAATTTGGATGCACTAGAATCCTTTATTTCTTCCAAGGCTTTAATTACTGCCCAAAATTTAGCACAAAAGATTGATGCCGAGTCAGGCAGTCTCATGGAAATGATAGTGTCTGATGGAAAAACTGTAGCACAAGCCACAAAATTCCGATCCCGTGATCCATCTGTATAAACAGGAATGTAATCACGGTACCTGTCTTGAATGTCCATGAAAAACTGTTTGTACACAACAGCATCTGTACGATCTTTCTGCAGATGCGCCATATCAAACACAATTTTAGGTGGTTTAATACACCAAGGTGGTAAAACCAAATATGAAGGAGTTTCCAAAGTGTTTGATAAATCAATGTTGGAAAGCAAAAAAAAAAAAAAAAACGACGAATGCGAAGACCAAATGTACAAATAGCATTTGGCCTTGCATCAAACAACTTCATATTTGTTGTCAAACACAGCATCATGTGTAGGATGTTTCGGTAAAGATTTAATCTTTATAGCATACTGCAGAGAAAGCTTTGCACGTCTAGCACCCAAACAAGGTTCGTGTGCATCAACGTACAAGCTCTCTACAGGAGATGTTCTAAATGCACCAAGACAAAGCCTGAGTTCCTGGTTGTGTATAGGATCTAGCATCTGGAAGTAATCAATTTTTGATCTAACTAAAGATCTATACAAACGGAGCATAACCTTTCAGTCTGATTCCCCATTCTGTATTACCAATAACTTTTAAAATATAGAATATTACAGGGGTGTAACTTTCTCTTTGAGAATGGCCAATACAGCACAAAATTGAAACTTTAAAAGATCTATCTCTTAAAAATTGAGATATAAAAACCGGAAGTCGACATCTAAGGCCCATGCCATGGAGGTGATTTAAAATCCCATACTTCCACGTAGCATCGTAAGCTTTCTCCAAATCAAGAAACACCGAAACCAAGTGCTGATTGTGGATGAAAGCTTCCCTACAAAACGTTTCAAATCTAACAAGATGATCAACCGTTCTACGTCAAGATCTGAACCCACATTGCACGTTAGTAAGCAATTGTGGGGATTCAAGATATCAGACGAGTCTACGATTGAACATTCGTGCCATGTTTTACAAATGCAACTTGTCAAAGTGATAGGGCGATAACTAGTAGGATTAGTTGGATCCTTACCAGGCTTGGGGATAGGAATAATAATAGCTTTCCTCCAATCAGAAGGAAAGTCTCAAAAAATCCAGATGTTATTAAAAATATTCAAAAGAACCATCAAACATGATTTAGGTATATGTTTTAATAACTGATAATGAATTTCATCTGGTCCTACTGAAATATCATGGGCTCTACGAAGAGCATCCTGCAATTCCTCCATAGAGCAATGCCTGTTGTATACTTCAGCATTTTCAGATGAAAAATTAATAGACTGCTTTTCAGCTTTAGTTCTGACAGATGTAAAAGCATCTGTACTGAAAGCAGAAGATGAATTGTGAGAAACGTTGTCTGCCAATGCAGTGGCAATGTCACGATGAGACGTGACATCCGTATCATTGACAGACAAATGATGAACTGTATTACTGGATTCTTTACCTTTGATTTTACGGATCCTATTCCAGACAAATTTCACTGATGCTTGTGAATTCAACATGGAGACAAAAGTTCTCCAAGATGATTTCTTACTCTGTCTAATCTCTCTGCGAGTCTTGGCCCTAGCAGTACGAAATGCATCCAGGTTATCCCCAGTAGGTTCACGCTTGAACCCCCCCCCCCCCCCCCCCCCCCCCCCCCCAAAAAAAATAATATAAAAAAAAATAATAATAATAAAAAATAATAATAATAAAAAACCAAGAACAAAAAACCCACAAAAAAAACTAACACCCACCACACACACCATTAAAATAAAATAAAATAAATAAACAATAATTAAACAATACAAAACCCCCACAAAAAACCCAGCACAACCCCCAAACAAAAATAACGACATCAAAAACACTGACAACAAAAAGTTTGCGTTTAGCGAGTAATCTTACGTTTTTTCAGTGGTAGGTTACCAGGTTATAAAATCAGTAATAATTAGTAGCCACATAATTTTAATTAAAACACTATTTAAAAAGAGAAAAAAAAGCACAATCATTTATTTTTATTTAAACATGTTTTTTTGGTGTGTAGTTTTATATTAAATAATGGCACGAGATTGAAAATATTAAGTGGCTAGCTCAACTACTGTGTAGTAGAATGAATGAATAAATGAATGAATGTTTAACGACACCCCAGCACAAAAATACACATCGGCTATTGGGTGTCACAAATGGTAAGTAGATGCTTGGTACCTATTACGTTTTTAAACATCGTGAAACCTACCCGCAACACGAAAGCATAGCATTCTGACACGTGCATTCGATACAGTCGTCTGTTCGGATATGGTCGCCTGGCTGCATGATGTGTTCTCCATACTTGCAATAAGTTACTATCGTACCATCACCTGAAACAAAATCATAATAAATAGAGAATACAACACAATGCTAGTCTCAGACGAATCCAACTCACTTTCTCTCCTTAGATGCGATTTACAACAACTGGTTGTAAGATAAATAGTATAATATGACGACTTGCGCTAGGTTCAAACTATCAACTGTCACAACGACGTTGGCAAACTCGCCGATGTTACAATTCTGCGACTGATCAGTTGCTAGTCTGAGCACTCTTACAACTTGATTTTCGTCGTATACAACTCTTACGACCGATTAGTTTTAAATCTGAGCGCACCCGTCGTAAGTTTAAAGCGAGCAATTGTAACGCAAATGTCGAGTTGGCCAACTCCGTCGTGTGTGTTTTATTTTCTTGGACAACAAGACAGCATAATTGTAATATATATACCTGGTATATACATGTGTGTGTGTGTGTGTGTGTATATATATATATATATATATATATATATATATATATATATATATATATATATATATATATATATATATTACAATACAGTATTCTTCCTGGTGTGGCTGGTATAGTGCTCTACCTCTTGGGGAGCCAGTATAAATATATATACCGTTACACCTTTTGTTACAACTTAAAGTTTCACGCTATGAGCAATCATCAGGTAACGTGTAACTGCCCTGTCGTTACGTCATGGAGCAGTGATGTTACAACAGGTGCAATGGGTACAGGATATTCCTTTTCGGCTTAGCTTAGGTGGCTGTGTTAATCCATGTGGGTGGGTGTCGGCATTTGGATATAAGTTCATTTCTCTTGTTCAGCGAGTTGGTCCCTATAGCTTTCAGTACTTCCAGCTTTTCCTCAATGCATAGATTGCACTGTCCCGTGCTTCTCTTGAAGGTGTTCACTTTCCTTATTACGCGCCACGTTATTGTGTACTCAGCGTTTTTTCTTTTTAGTTCCTAAATGTATTTCGACAGCTCGGTTTCCTTTTCGTACTCGCTGTGCATGAAGGACTTCTTGTTGTTGGCATACCTTTCTTTGAAGGATCCCCCTGTGAGGCCTATGTATGTCGTGCTTGGTGTGTTAGTGGTATGCGCTGCAGCTTCATATATAACTGATTTAGTGAGGCAGTTTCCCTCAAGTGGGAAATCGTCCTTATTTCTGCAGTTGCATTTGTTCTCTGTTTGCTTGTTGCTGTCTTCGGCGATGATCTTTGCGTTGTGGTGTTGTATGATCATTTTCATGTTCTTCATACAGCTGTAGCTTACTTTGACGTTGTTCTTGTTGAAGAGTTTGTGGTACTTGCTGCCGGTCGGGAAGTGCTTCTTTATTAGCTGTAGGAATGTTTTCCCCACTTTTGACTTCATGTTCCTGCTGTGTGGCGGGTAGAACCATGTTATGTTCCTAGATCTATTTTTCTTTTTGGTGCTTGCTCCTGTTTTCATGTCTGATTGATGGAATGCTATCTTCTCTGTGTAGTTGCTTGCTTCTAATGCTTTGTTGTAAGCGGGGGCGGCTTTGGCAAAAATGTCTTCGGTTGATGAGAGGAGAGAGATTCACTTGCTGACAGTTCGTGGGATTTGCTTTGTGATTGCAGGTGGACGATTGGAGTTCCTGTCGATGTACATCGTTTGGTCGTTTGGTTTTCTGTAGGCTTTGTGTGTACCGTTGTTCAGGTTCAATGTTGTATCCAGGTAGTTGGCGATTTTTAAATCGGTCTTCACTGTTATTTTGAGGCCGAGTCCTTGGAAATTCTTTACGAGGCCTTTTCTAATTCGCTCTGATTCGCACCCCGAATGTCTGTTCAGTACTGCTAGTCCATCATCCCTGTATAGCCCCAGGTTGCTGATGTTTGACTCATTCCGTATAGTTTGCAAGATAAGGAGCCCAACAAGCTCACATATCTCGGCGCCGTCATATCCGCCCATGGTTACATCAAATGCGTTTCGAGAGTCTCTCTTCACCCACGGTTTGCAACTATGGTCGAACAGGAGCGATTTTCTAGAGTGCATGATGGTTCTGTATTCAACATCTGTGACAATAGTGCGTTGATTTGCCCAATTTAGCGCTTTCTTGAGGAGGTTTTCTGATATCGATGGGTAGTAGTCCACTATGTAAAAAACTAGGAAAGTTAAGTTTTGCTTTTCCTGTAAGATGTTGAACCATTCCAAAACGTGTTGGGTGCTTCTCCACTGGTTAACTGGGAGCAGTTTTCTCAAGTTGCTGTTGATACGCTCCAGCATCAGTTTGCTTACCTTTCCCACTTCACTTTTCGATGGATTGATTAGTCTGCAGGATGGTTTGTCTTCGAAATCATCTTTGTGGTCCTTCAGTGTTATGAAAGCTGCCTTCGTCGCCATTTTATCTATGCGGTCGCTTATGTCTTGAGCATGCCTGACGCTATCAAATTCTTGGTCTATTTTTGAAATGATAGCTGAGTCTGCATGTTTGTATGCCAATCACAAGAAAGAAAGAAAGAAAGAAGTGTTTTATTTAACGACGCACTCAACACATTTTATTTACGGTTATATGGCGTCAGACATATGGTTAAGGACCACACAGATTTTGAGAGGAAACCCGCTGTCGCCACTACATGGGCTACTCTTCCGATTAGCAGCAAGGGATCTTTTATTTGCGCTTCCCACAGGCAGGATAGCACAAACCATGGCCTTTGTTGAACCAGTTATGGATCACTGGTCGGTGCAAGTGGTTTACACCTACCCATTGAGCCTTGCGGAGCACTCACTCAGGGTTTGGAGTCGGTATCTGAATTAAAAATCCCATGCCTCGACTGGGATCCGAACCCAGTACCTACCAGCCTGTAGACCGATGACCTGCCACGACGCCACCGAGGCCGGTACTTCCAACCACAAGAAGTCCTTCATGCACAGCAAGTACGAAAAGGAAACCAAGCTGTCGAAATACATTTAGGAACTAACAAAAAAACCCGCTGAGTACACAATAACGTGGCGCGTAATAAGGAAAGTGAACACCTTCAAGAGAAGCACGGGGCAGTGCAATCTATGCATTGAGGAAAAGCTGGAAGTACTGAAAGCTATAGGGACCAACTCGCTGAACAAGAGAAATGAACTTATATCCAAATGCCGACACCCACCCACATGGATTAACACAGCCACCTAAGCTAAGCCGAAAAGGAATAGCCCGTACCCGCTGCACCTGTTGTGACGTCACTGCTTCATGACGTAACGACAGGGCAGTTACACGTTACCTGATGATCGCGCATAGCGTGAAACTTTAAGTTGTAACGGTATATATGTGTGTGTGTGTGTGTGTGTGTGTGTGTGTGTATCTCGATTTTGAAATTTATATTAAAATTATGCTGTCTTGTTGGCCTAGAAAATAAAACACACATTGAAAACAACTTTATACTCATTATATGTGTGACCACATTAAATTTTGATTAAAAATCAATAGTTTTTTTAATAGTGAATGTTCAAAAAGGCTTCCGTCTTGTAATATTAACAGAAGGAAAGTTGAAAAAGCTCTATAGACAATTTATATTATGCAGACTAATTTTTTTTCAGAACAAAAACATGTTAATGTATTCTTAGTTTAATTAAATGAGAATTTTTTTTTTGAAAATGTCAATTATCGATACAATGAATGAATGAATGAATGAATGAATGAATGAATGTTTAACAACACCCGCGCACGAAAAATACATCGGCTATTGGGTGTTAAACTATGGTAAATGCAAACCTTAAGTGATGATCAACATCAAAATAAAATTTAAGAGTGAAATAAAAGCACAGTGTAACGAACTGTGCAAAAAATACAAATATCACAGATATAGACAATTAAAATTTAAAATAAAAGTCAGTATCACGTAGAAACTGTAATATAAGTTCCGGATGGAATTAAAAGGATTCCATCACATTTCGTTGTCCAAATATATCTTTTCGAGTTGTTTTTCTTAGATGCTTACACTCTACCAAAATGTGGCGTACCGTCAAAATACACTGACAGTGCTCACACTGAGGCGGGGAATCTTTATTCAAGATAAATGAATGGGTGAAATGAGTATCACCGATGCGAGCACGATACAAGACTATTTCATCCTTTCTGCACTGTCTATAGGAGGACTGCCACTCTCCCAAGACTGGCTTGATAGCATGAAGCTTGTTAGCATTCGCACCGTCCCAATCATGTTGTCACGCCGAAAAGATAAATTGGTTGATACTATGTTTAAACTCAGTATAAGGTACACCAACTCTGTCATGAGGCATCAGACTTGGCAGCAGAACCTGCCTTTTCATTACCTCTGATGCCAACATGGCTGGGCACCTAACAAAATATAATGTCTTTGTTGGCAATGGATAAAAAGACACACTTTCGTATCAACATCCCAGTCATATTTCGTAAAACTTGGAGACACGAAAGTGAGTCGGTACTAATAATAAATTTAGATGCAATCAAATCCTTGATTTCGTCTAAGGCTTTAATGACCAAGGCGACCAACCTAATGGAAATATTTTTCACCCTTTTCAAAACAATAATTTCAAGCGTGCGAAAACGTCATTTTCATAAAAGTACTTTTAAACAGTGCGAACAAATTATAATACAAAGGAGTATATCATTATTTATATGTTAATTGGAACTTCCTCATAAAATGACATCCCCACCCCCCACCTACACACACACACCAAAAATCATCAACAAGTTCACACAAAAATCCACTTTATTAGCAAATATTATATTACAGTTTAAGACTCCCACCTACAGATTAGCAATAAAGTGACAAATAAACTTGGGACCAATGTTATTTTTATGTAGGTACATTGCCACATATACACTATTTCATCATATGCATGTAGTGGGGTCGAACTGATCTTTTGCCAACTGGTTCGGGGACGAAACGTCTTCTACCCACATTAAGAATGGCTGCCGTTTTGTATTACGCTTACATTACTACTAGTATTACAGTAACGCTTTTAGGGAGCCTGTGTGCAGAAAAACAAACTCGCGTTATTATTTAACTTACTTGAATAAAATAATATCGGTATGTATATATCAAATGTCATGTATGCGTCATATAATAGAACAGTGTTAGCCAAATATTATTTAATCAAATGTGAAAGCCAATGGAAAGAAGACAATTGTTGGTTCGGGTTTTTTTTTTTTTTTTTTTTTTTTTTTGGTACGATCGTAGCGTTCTTCTGTCGTAATGTATATCCACGGTGGCAAAATTACATGCATTGCCATAGAACTGATGCCTGCCCCGTAGGAACATAAGTCTATAATATTTAAAATATCTTTAAAATGAATACATAAACTATTCGAGTATAAAACATAAGAAAGAACATTTTCGTATATGGCTTCAGTTTACTCGACATTTTCATTTGTCGGCTGTTGACAGTAAACACACGCTCGCGGCCTTGGTAATGGCACAAAACTAGATAAAACGGAGCTCAGGTTGAAATGAGTGATAAAGATATTTAATTCTTAGAACGTAGAATTTAATAAGAATTAGTTGCTTAAAAAACCAATTGTGAATTTGAAAAAAATTCCGGATATTTGGTATCAATTCCGGAATTCCGAGTACGTGATGAAAATTCCGGAAAGTTGGTCGGCCTTAATGACTGCCCAAACTTCAGCACTAAAGATCGATGCTGAGTCAGGCAATCTCATGGAAATGATGTGTTTGAAGGAAAAAGTGTAGCACAAGCCACAGAATTCCCATCCCGTGATCCGTCTTTCTAAACAGAAATATAATCACGGTATTTGTCCTGAATTTCCATGAAAAATTGTTTATAGACAACAGCATCTGTACGATCTTTCTTCAAGACCAAACACAATTTCAGGTGGTGCAATACACCAATGTAGTAAAACAAAATATGAAGGAGTTTCCAAAGTTTCAGTTCAATCAATGTTGGAAAGCGACAAAAACCGCTGAATGCGAAGACCAAATGTACGAATAGCAAACAACTTCATATATTTGTTATCAAACACCGCTTGATGTATTGGTAATGATTTAATCTTGGTAGCATACTGTAGAGAAAGCTTTGCACGCCTAGCACCCAAACAAGGCATCAACGTACAAGCTCTCCACAGGTAATGTTCGAAATGCACCAAGACAAATCCTAAGTCCCTGGTTATGTATAGGATCTAGCATCTGCATGTAAGACTTGCGTACAGACCCATACACAATGCATCCATAATCTAGGTTTTAGCTCACAAGAGATCTATACAGACGAAGCATAACCTTTCGGTCTGCTCCCCATTCCGTATTACCAATAACTTTTTAAAATATTGAGAGTTTTCAAGCCCTCCTTTTAACATATTTAAGATGGGTCACAAAAGATAGCTTCCTGTCAAAGAGAACCCCCAGATATTTAGTCTCCTCCACAACTGGCATTGGATTTTTGTCCAAAAAAAACTGTGGAGACCTCTTGTCTGGCAGATATGCATACAAACCGTTTTTGCCTTTGAGAATCTATAGCCATTGTCAGTTGCATATGATGAAATTTATTCAAACAAAGCTGCAACTAACGTTCAATGATACTCATATTGGATGATCTATAGCAAATCTGAAAATCATCGACATACAACGAGCAATCCACACCAGCGTTTGCCTGTGAGTGCGTGCATACATATAGTTGCCAAGTCAACCCGTTATGTATAAAATATTTGTTTATATAAATTATATAACACGTTATACACACACTGGGTGATGCTGTTAATTTTCACAGAAAATAAAGTTACAGACAGGATACTACCCTGAGGTACACCCATGTCTTGTGGGTGAATATCGGACAAAGTCGACCCAACCCAGACTTTAAAAAGTTCTATTTTAAAAAAATTGAGAAAAAACCCAGAAAGTCGACCTCTTAGGCCCATGCTATGGAGGTCGTTTAAAATCCCATACTTCCACATGGTATAGTAAGCTTTCTCCAAATAAAAAACAACAACACTGAAACCAAGTGCTGATTATGGATGAAAGCCTCCATACAAAACGTTTCAAATCTAACAAGATGATCAATCGTGCTACGTCTAGATCTGAACCCACATTGCACGTTAGTGAGCAATTTGTGAGATTCAAGATACCAGACAAGTCTACGACTGATAATTCGTTCCATGGTTTTACAAATGCAACTTGTCAAAGCGATAGGACGATAACTAATAGGATTAGATGGATCCTTACCAGGCTTAGGAATAGGAATTATAATTGCTTTCCTCCAATCAGAAGGAAAGTCTCCAGAAATCCAGATGTTATTAAAACTATTCAAAAGATGATTCAGGTAAATGCTTCAATAACTGATAATGAATTTCATCCGGTCCTACTGAAGTATCATGGGCTCAACGAAGAGCATCCTACAATTACTCCATAGAGAAATACTTCAGCATTTTCGGATGAAAAATTAATGGACTGCTTTTCGCCTTTAGTTCTGACAGATGTAAAAGCATATGTACTAAAAGCAGAAGATGAGTTATGAGAATGTCTGCCAATGCATGGCAATATCACGATGTGACGTGACATCCATATCATTGACAGACGTATGATGAACTGTATTATTGGATTCTTTACCTTTGATTATCGATACAGTGGTACATCTATCGAGACTCGTATTGAGACCAAAATGTCGTCACCTGTGTGCATGTTAGTGCGTGCATACATATAGTTGTCAAAGTCAACACGTTATGTATAAAATATTTGTTTATATGAATTATATAACACGTTATGTGGGTATAAAACAAAATAAATATTATACATTCTAGATACATTTAAAAATCACCAATAGAGACAGACAAACCGACATGTATGATTTTATAATATTATTGCAATAGTTGGTCCCTGACTTTATTTGCTCTTAAAGGGACATTCTTGAGTTTGCTCCATTATAAGATGTTTCCAACTAATAAAATATTTCTACGATTAAACTTGCATATTAAATATATGTTCTTGTTTAGAATATCAGTGTCTGTATATTCAATGTGTTTCTGGTCGTCTTAATATTTGAAAGAAGTCCAAACTGGATTTTGTCTTCAAATAATTTCGTACGTACGAAAAAAAAATTATTTTAGGAAATAAAATGAAATTTAAATTAATACAAATATTAAAACGACCAGAAACACGTTTAATATACAACCACTAATATTTTATGCAGACATATATATTTGATATGTAATTACATTCGTAAAAAGTCTCTGTTAGTAGATAACATCTTTAAAAATGCAGCAAACTCAGGAATATCCCTTTAATAAACATTGTCCAAGGTTATTGAGCTCTTTGTTATTTTCTGTGGATAGAAGCTAAATCATTATTAAAACACTAGGACGTCTATAACACTAAATGTTTATTTTAGGAAATAAAATAAAATTTAACCTAGTACAAATATTAGAACAATCAGAAACACGTTCAATATACAGCCACTAATATTTTATGCAGAAAAGTGTATTTCATATGTAATTACAATCGTTAAAAGGCCTCTGTTAGTCAATAACATCCTAAAATTGTATCAAACTCAGGAATGTCCCTTTAAAACATTGTATACTGGACACTGAATAATAAAATGATACTCATCTTCTATCTCATTATTATTGCAAAATGAACAAACTCTTTGTTGTCTATCTCTCAGCTATTTTAATTTTTACTATTTTCTTTAAATGCTTATTGTCTGTTGGGTTTTGAAGGTAGATTTGTAATTTAAATTGATTTAACAGATGTTGATAGAGATTCCCCTTTGGTGTTGCTGTTATTCGGCTGTAACAAAACTGTTTAAATACGTCTCACATCATTTCCTTAATTATATTGTCACAGTGCTAAACTTCAGCTTATAACAATACGGATTATATCTTTATTTTTACATGTGCATTAATTAGAATTAGTTAATTGGTAATCTGACGTCTGCCATGGTATCCACTTAGAGACATGCCAATCAAACCAATTAGTGTCAAGCACTAATTAAATATGTAACGAGCAATATAATACAATGCAATTTAATTGTTGTCACGGGTATTGCAGGCGTCTGAACGAGTACACCGTGACAACTGTATATTACATAGATACGTGTTTAGTATGCGTGTTATAAATAAGGATAATTTACCCATGAAAGACAGACTCGGGGAGAACAGATATTGTTCACATGCCTTGAAGTTCTCTCACAACGCACAAACTCTACTGGAAGATCCGAGAGACAGTTTTGTGACATAACCAATGTCAACTCTGTTGGGAGACCTGTGTGTCATTTACCCAAGAGTTCTGACTTGTATATTATCTGTATCACCATGTTGTTAATTTATTAATCACGTTTCATGTTTGGAAAGTACAATACAAGAAACTACATCACCAACTTGAGATCTTCTGTTGTTCATTCATTTAACATTCATAAAAAACATTTTACGCTGTGTTAATATTATAAATATTGTTAGTAACGTGTTAAATCCATATTCATTAACCAGTTAACTTCATATAAATTCAATACCTCATACAGAGTTCTTAGAATACAATTATTCGAATACCTAGACATATACCATATCACTGTCACAAGGGCCATATTCCACGCGACTTCAAAAGAATCTTCCCTCAAGAATGCTAAAAGCTAAAAAAAATACGGGGAAGGGAAACAGAGATGAGATCAATACGTTCATTCGGGTGCACTAACCACTAATACTAACGCTGTCACTTCTCCGGTACTATTCACACTGTATACTAATGAGTGTCGGCCTATTTTACTGTCAAGTTCGCTAACGATGCATCGGTTGTCAACTTGCTTACCAAATCGAAAGATTCATACAAATCTAATATTAGCCTCTTCACTAATTGATGCACCGAAAACTATCTGCTATTGAACACTAAGAAACAAATCCACAAAGATTTACCACCAGTATATATTAATGACAAAGCCGTTGAAGTCGGAACAGAATATAAATAACCTTATTGATAATAAGTTAAGCTGACCTGCCAAACAACTAGTGTCATATACAGTAAATGTAAACAAATTATTATTTTATGCGAAAGCTAAGATCTTTTAACGTTGATTGTACCATCTTATAATTGTTTTATCAATATTTTATTAAAATCGAATCCCTGTCAATTCTAAAGAGAAATAAATTACATACAATTGCCAATGTAAGTAGCAAAATTGCAGGATGTTCTCTTGGAAGCCTACTAAACCTTTATGAATGAATGAATGAATGAATGTTTAACGACACCCCAGCACGAAAAATACATCGGCTATTGGGTGTTAAACTATGGTAATGCAAATAAATAAAGTGATGATCAACATCAATATAAAAATTCAAGGTTTAAACAAAAACAGTGTAAAGAACTGTGCAAAAATACAAATACAAATATCACAGAATTTTACGGACACCGAATTTTACTCTAAACTTCAATTTGTGCTGAATTGGCCATTCTCAAAGAGAATGTTACACCCCTGCACCACGGTGAGGTTACAGCACGCGCAGGGGAAACCTTTATGAAAACACGAGTCTTAAAACATGCAAAGAAACGTTCAGACGATCCATCACATATTTTAAAAGAGTAATATATTCGTTTAGCTTCTGGAAGGAGATTTAAAGTCCCCAGAGCAATAACTAACAGACTTAAATAGTTTTACCTTTTACCTTTAATTAACCTAATTATATGCACTGTATTTCCACCTATTTTGTGTGTACGTTGTGAGTTTATTCTCTGTTTCATATACTTTTTTAATGTGTATCGTGTACTCTGTCAATGTAAGACACATTCCTGTTTTAAGGTAATAAAGTATTCTATTCTTATCTATTCCATTCAGTCTTATCACTTTTTATCAAGCTTAAAAAGACGGCGATTACGTTGACGTTCACAACTTGACTGTGGACATCTAAACAAGGTCGTCGGAGAGAGATGAGTTGCGCGAAAATAAAAAGACTTGTTGGCGATGTCCTCCTCGCATTATGTTACAAAGCATTCATCTTAACTAAAGGCACCATATCACCATTCCCGTCTGATGCGCAATCGATCTAGGATCAATTCCCGTCGATGGGCCCATTGGGAGATTTCTCGGTCTAGTCAGTGCTCCACAACTGGTGTTACAAAGGCCATGGTATGTACTATCCTGTCTGTGGGATGGTGCATATAAAAGATCCCTTGCTGCTAATCGAACAGAATAGCTCATGAAGTGGCGACAGCGGGTTTCCTCTCTCAATATCTGTGTGGTCCTTAACCATATGTCTGACACCATATAGCCGTGCATAAAAAGTGCTGAGTGCGTCGTTAAATAAAACATTTCATTCCTTCTGTCGTGTCGTTACTTGTTATCCTGGCTTAATATAATCCGGTTTAGGAAGTACTTGCTCATAATATTTCTTTTCAAATATTACTAGATGGCTGTAGGCAGTGCTCATGACGGGTGTTACCGGCGGGGCAGGATATGTTCAACTTTCGCAAACACCTGATATCATCACTGTTTAGCATGCATCACAGCTGTATATACTAGTATTCTATTGAGCTCTCTCCTGTGCAATTTTGGGTTTTCTAAGCTAGTCTTGAGAGTGGCAGTCCTCCTATGGGTGGTTCTGGAGGAATGGAGCATCCTGCTACGGGTCTCCTAGGGGAATGGTAGTCCTCCTAAGGACGAGCACCTGATAGTGGATCACGGAAGTAATGACGACTTTTCCAGTAGGTTGAACTCACACGTATTACAATAACCCACCATTGGTTTGTGGTTACTTCTAATATACTCTTTAAAAACACAACGCGTTACTAGTATATATTGGGATTACATTGCAAATTTAATTCATCAAGATTTAGCTTTATACCACAGAAATAAAATTGTAACTTGTATAACATGATCGGATCATCACTTGAGATCAGTTCACTGGCGTAGGAAACGGGTGGGAAGTGTGTATGTGTGTGTGTGTGGGGGGGGGGGGGGGGCATGTGACCCTCACTTTTCTTGATCCAATAGCAGCAGCGATGGATTATATATATTTATAATTATATGTGTGTGCCCCCATCCCCTTGGCACCTTCCTACGCCATTGCAGTTGGTCTATGAACTCAAAAGGATTAAGCCACCGTAGCAAGGTCAAGGTCGTTGACACTAGTATTGGCTTCATGTAAACGGGTTCTTACGGTTTAGTCATATATTCTGCGCAACCCAGGTATGACAGACGTTGATGACGAAGCAGTTAACAATCTGTCACGTAAGTGTCATTAGCATGCATCGGTCTGGCGTCGCTGTATACAACTAGCGGACGACCAGATCTAATCACGTGACATTCCTGTTTGCTGATAACGGTACCAAAGCCTGGATATTGTACTCTGAGATGTTTTCAAAAGACGTGCAATTGCTGATTGCGACTCACCGGTTTCCATCCGGCCAATTGCATTGTTTCGTTGGAGTTATGTCAGCCTGTGTATAATTTCAGTGTAACGTAGCGACGCTATCGATAATGTGAATTAATTTTCTGTCAAGAGGTCATGTACGTGCATATTTTGTACGTGGAAATTGTGAGCTCTGTAACAATAGTATTGGATTTTGTTAAAAAATAATTTCCACGTGCTGACGTCAGCTTCAAAATTGTTTGATATCATATCCATTAGCTATTGAATAAGACTATATTACAACATTATATTATAATATTAAAATTATATTTAAAATATATTGTATTGTGTGGTTTAAAAATTAATGTTATGAAAAATATGTGCCATGCGTTTCTTATTTTGAAGTGTACATTTAGTACTAACCGATAACAGCTGTATAAACTGTCACATGCCAAAACGATAATTTGAGGCGGTGCTCTGGCATTAGGGTGGTTAACTAAAAAAATTAGTAGTCAACCTATGTTGATTTTTTACACGGTAGTTGTTAAGTGAGAGCACCCCCTAAAACTCTTCATCACATGACCTTCTCGGTGTTGTTGTATTTTTCACAGAATTCATTCTGACGTAGAAATTGTATTGAACTGCGTGGTGTGATTAATGGTGAAGTGCAACCTAAAGGGATCATGTCACTATTTTAACCAGCGAATATAATTCCGTTGAAAAGAGAACCCATTTTTAAATTCCATTTTGCTAGGTTGTGCAGTGTTGAAAGGGGGTTTCATTTTCATAATTATGGTTGATTCCTCCATCTTGAATTGAATGTCACATCATGTAGTGTATTGCCTTTGTGCTGAAATTTAATGAGAGTTGCTTCCGTTTTGAGACTTCTCGAAGTAAAGAGTGGTAATCTATCAAACTCCAGGTAGTAAACTTTGCGACCGGCCTCGGTGGGTCGTGGTAGGCCATCTGTCTACAGGCTAGTAGGTACTGGGTAAAAAAACAAACATTTTAATTGCAGCATAGAATAATCTTTGTGTGCAAAACAATACCATTGAGATACCTAAACGCATAAAAGAAGCGTGACATTTGATGTAAATACATGTACTTTGTTGATACACGTATATATTAAAATTGGTATCCAACACAAGAATCAATAGGATCACCAACAAAATGGCCACCATTACAAAAAAACGTCACCAAGGGAGCCATGCAAGTACATGTACAAGTATCAATTTTATAGACAGTAATGGAATTAGGTTAGATTTGTTAGGTGTGTGTGTGTGTGTGTGTGTGTGTGTGTGTGTGTGTGTGTGTGTGTGCCATTTAATGAAAAGATAATAAAATTGTTTTTAAATCAGAACCAGCCGGAAAGTTATCAGAAGTATAGGTTTCCTAATGAATGAATGAATGAATGAATGAATGTTTAACGACACCCCAGCACGAAAAATACATCGGCTATTGGGTGTCAAACTATGGTAATGCAAACAAATAAGGTGATGATCAACATCAATATAAAAATTCAAGATTTAAATAAAAACAGTGTAAACAACTGTGCAAAAATACAAATATCACAGATAGATACTGACCTTTACTCAAAATTGCAATTTGTGCTGTATTGGCCATTCTCAAAGAGAATGTTACACCCCTGCACCACGGTGAGTTTACAGCACGCGCAGGGGGTTTCCCAAGGATTTTGCCACCCGACATTGCATTGCTTATAAATAGTAAGCAGATTTGACAACATCATGTCATGACGAAAACTGCTGTACTATTGGATTCGGCGTCAATTTGACGTCACGTTGGTCATCATCTATGAACTCTAAAAAAAAACAATTCTTGTTTGCAAACGAAATGTTCTGGTTGTAATTGTCTGGGCATTTAGTTGAAAGTAGAGTCTTCACATTGCACCACAAACATTAATACATACGTTTTGGCGGGAAGACACCATTTGCACTTTGATAGAACTGTGACGTTATTAAATCAAGCCACTAATTGCACTGTAGATTTTCAATAATACAAATAGACAGTGCACGTCATCGGAGACTCGTACAAATACCCACTTGGGGCACTACACCACCGTCATCCTTTCGCCATGCCGTGTAGGCCGCGTAGGACAGTGATGATTAATACAGTCCGGTGAAGAAAATCGTCCCTCCCGTTGACTTTGATCGATATGGAGGCAATGTAATATCCCGAGATAATAATTAGCAGGTGTTTTTACAAGTGTGATTCTTTTAGCTGTTTAGGTGTTTGTGTTTATTATAACGGTAAATTCAGTGGTGCTCAAAAGGTAATAGCGAATCAAGGTAAAAAGGCTACGGCTGCTTATGGAATGAATCGACTAATTATTCTTTAAATACAGAAACATTATTATCATTGTTTGACACACACACACACGCGCGCGCGCGCGCGCACGCACACACACACACTCACATACATACATACATACATACATACACCAATACATACATGCATGCATGCATGTACATATACATATATATATATATATATATATATATATATATATATATATATGTGTGTGTGTGTGTGTGTGTGTGTGTGTGTGTGTGTGTGCATTTTAAGTTAGGTTGTGAAGTGTGGGGATTCAACAAAGCTAATAACGTGGAAGCTGTACATATGCAAGGGTGTAAAAGAATATTAGGTGATATACTGTGAATTAGGATGATTACCATTGTACATAAATAGAAATATACGTATTATTAAATATTGGTTGAAATTGTTGGAAACGGATAACTGTATTTTACATCAGTGCTATATATATATATATATAATATGATAATTGTTTAAGAAAACCAAGCACGGTGAATTGGGCGAGTCAGGTACATGATTTGCTCTGTATCCTTGGATATGCTAATATTTGGTACCAGCACAAAGTTTATAACAGTGTTATATTTCTTCCTGAAATTAAACAAAGAATGAAAGACCAATTCACTCAAACTATGTATGCCATTCTTGACAAATCCTCAAAATGTTTTACATACAAATATTTTGTTGATAATTTATGTTTGCAGTATTATTTACAAAAATCTATTGCTTGAAAGTATAAACACTATCTGCACACAACCTTGCTATAGAAACAGGCAGATATAATAACACTGAAAGATCAGAAAGGCTTTGTAATTTGTGCAACATGCAGGCAGTTGGAGACGAGTTCCACTTCATATTAGTTTATCCATTTTATAGTACTCTGAGAGGCAGATATATTAAACCATATTATTATACCCGACCATCTTCATTTAAACTGATACAACTACTGTCCATTAATCTGATCGCAGGTAGGATGGGAAACCGTAACACACATACTTGGCTCCTGATATATATAACTCTTAAACCACAAAACTAGAAATGATCGCAAACCATCCGCCTATATGTCTCCTGGAGGGAAGAGCGGCCTTATGCACTCGACCAGACATGCACTCCAATCCGGGGACCAACGGAGGGAAGGCGGCGATCTACAACTAAGATACGTAATGAATATGCTGCTTACTCATTACACCTGTGACTCCCCGAATGGAAGAGCGACCTTATGCATTCGACCACGAACATGCACTCCAACTCGGGGAGAGAACGGTTTAATGACAAAAGTAAAAGTACATGCGTAGCCAAATTAGCTGGCATAAATTTAATAATAAACTAACAATTACTCAAAACTACCCGCCTGTACATCCCTTGGATGGAAGAGCGACCTTAAGCACTCGACCAAACAAGCACTCCAACCCAGGGGTCAACGACGGGGAGGTAGCGAATAATTGATTAACTATTAGATAAGACACTTAATATTAAAACTAACAATCATTCAAAACCACCCGCCTGTACATTCCCTGGATGGAAGAGCGACCTTAAGCACCCGACCGACAAGCACTCCAACCCAGGGATCAACGACGGGAAGGTAGCGACTGATTAATAACTTTATTAACTTTATTGTAAATATTTATTCATGTTCTGAAACTCGTGTTTGGCAATTGGTATATACCACTTCCAGATGTTTTAGTGGCCCTTAAAAGGGCCGTTAAAGCACTATCGGGGCTTGATAGCTTCACGAATGCGGAAAAAATATTTCCGCATCCCTCTGGCGTTGTAATGGACTCCGTCGGCATAAAATTGATAGCTAGCAGGGACACGCATATCACCTCGGGTATGCTCTCCTAGTCGTCTAACGTAGACACAGATTAGCAGGTCAGGTCAGGTCATAGGGCTTTACGTGCACATTCAGAACAAGCTCCGTCCAGGACAGGAATAGATTAGCATTTCATTTCATTCATTCATTTCATTTCAACTTATTTTCGTGCTTACATCCAATTAAGGTTCAAGCACGCTGTCCTGGGCACACACCTCAGCTTTCTGGGCTGTCTGTCCAGGACAGTGGGTTAGTTGTTAGTTGTTAGTTGGTTAGTGTGAGAGAAGAGGGTGTACTGGTCTTACACCTATCCATCGAGCCCTTAAGAACTCGCTCTGGGTGGGAGCCGGTACTGGGCTGCGAACCCTGTACCTACCAGCCTGTAGTCCGATGGCTTAACCACTGCGCCACCGAGGCCGGGAGTGGGAGTGGGAAACTGTATTAACGTGCCCCTATCCAAAAAGGTTCAGGCACGCCCACTACGGATTTAGCCTCTGACTTCGCCAGTGACTAACTCCGGAGCAGGGGTGGGGAGGTAAGTTTGAAGTGGGCAGATTTTGGAATAAAGCCATTTAGTAAGGTCAACGCGAGCGCGGACCGACTAGCAGACACTTCGCAAACTTGAAGTAACACCGAGTGGGAGCCGTGCTCTGATTGGCTGAATTTCGATTCCTCGGTGAAGCCTGTAATTTACCTAAGTCTACAAAGAGTAACTGCATCCAAATACATGTCCGGACTCTAAATTTAAACCCAAAAAGTTTATGACTGCTCGGCCGAAAGGATTTTAAGGTGATTTTGAGCAATTGAACGGGCGCCAAAATAAAATGCGTTAGACTATTTACAAAAAAATAAACATAAGAATTTTGAACTCGATCGAAAGTGTTTAAAGTCCAACTAGCCCAAAAGGAGGTTGTTACCTGTCCTAGCAAAGGTTGGCGTCTAGGGTGATCCGATGAAGTTGGAGGAGTCAATGTCTGTAAAGAAGGGCCGGTATGGGCTGACTGCTAATTGCCTGACCAATGGACGGTAGTTGGCCCCCGATATCGTCTTCACGATGCGGTGTATCGTCGGGTTGTCCATTTCTTTTAGCAGCATTCCCTGATGGTATATTCCGGCTTGGTGTATGGTCAGTATACACACCTCCTCTTTATCACTCAGAAGGGTTTTGCTGATGGCGAACTCTCCTTCCGGGCTCCTTGGAAGCTTGACCCAAGTTTTTTGTCTGGGGATCATGTAGAGTTTGGAGACGTCCTCAACGTTCATCCGGATGAGTTTGGCGTACCGCTGATGTAATTTACCCGCCTGTAGGTTCCACTGTTGGATTGGTGGCTCTTGAGGTTTCGGCGGTTGGAACGGTTGGCTTGGCTTGTCTGGTTGGCCACTCGGGGGAGTGGTTGCCTTTCGTTTTACTATAGCCACTTTTCGGGCCTGCGCCTCAACGGGTGCCGCCTGTATAATCGGCGGCACAACCGGAGGCGCTGAAGTCCTGGCCTGTGGAGTTGGTCTAACTGGTTCCAACGTAGAAGACGGGATGTCCGGGGCTGGTGCCTCTTCTATTCCAATCTTCATACGGGGGGCGGCGATGGGTAGCGAAGCAGAAGGTGGCGCTGCCGGCGGTTTAGCCGCCGGTTTTGTCTCCCCCTGAGCCTTCCCTGGCGCACGTCTCCTCTTCCTCCACCTTCCTTTCTTCGGTGGTACCGGGTCTCCGTACACCAAGGTCACGGTTGCCCGTGACCCGGTGTACGTGATCCGGTACTCTAGCAAAGCTCCATACGAGACCATCAGTCCCCCCAGGTGGGGGGGGGGGGGGTAAGTCGAGAGAACATGGACACACGTCTTGTCTCATCATGATCTAGAACGGAGACTGCAAGAATCGAATGAGGCCGGATGGGATGGGAACTATTTTCTCGTGCCCCTATCCACAGAGGTTCAGGCACGCCCACTACGGATTTAGCCTCTGACTTCGCCAGTGACCAACTCCGGAGCGGGGGGGGGGGGGGGGGGGGTAAGTTTGAAGTGGGCAGAATTTGGAAGAAAGTCATTTAGTACGGTCAACGCGAGCGCGGACCAAATAGCAGACACTTCATAAAGCTTGAAGTACACCGAGTGGGAGCCGTGCTCTGATTGGCTGAATTTCGATTCCTCGGTGAAGCCTGTTTTTTACCTAAGTCTATGAAGAGTAACTGCATACCTAGACATGTCCGGACTCTAGATTTTAAACCCAAAATAGGTAAGACTGCTCGGCCGAAAAGTTTTAAGGTGATTTTGAGCAATTGTACGGGCGCCAAAGTAAAATGCGTTAGACTACTTATAAAAAAATAAACATAAGAATTTTGAACTGCTTCCAAAACGTTTAAAGTCTAACTAGCCCAAAAAAAGGAGGTTGGTACTCACGGAGGTGAAGGATGTTGGCAAAGGGGAGGACGTCACGGTGAACCGATGAAGTTGGAGGCGTCAAAATGCGGGATGCCCGGCCGGTAAGTGGATCCTGCTATCGACTTGGCTAATGCTCGATACTCTTTCCCGGCGATGATTTTGATGATTCGATGGATGGTCGGGTTGTCCATTTCTGGGAGTAGCAGTGCTTGATTGTAGCTCCCACTCCGGCGTACGGTAAGACAGATTCCCTGGCCATCCCGCATTGTGACGGCGCATACACAAAATTCTCCCTCTGTCGGACTTGCTGGTAACGGCATGAAGGCGCTGAGCTTCGGTTGTGTAAATAAACTCCGCACGTCCTCGATGTTGGTCTTGACTAACTGGGAGTAGCGCGTTGGTAATTTGCCGGCCTTGAGTGACCATTGCTCCTCAGTTTCAGCAACAACAGGCTTCGGCGGTTGCGTCGGGGGTCCTGGCTTGACTGGTTGGTCTCCTGGTGACGCAATCGCTTTCCGCTTGGCAACGGCCATCGATCGGGCCTGGGACTCGACTGCGGCACTCTTCCTAGGTGGAGGTGGCATCGCAGGAGTCCCGGAAGCTGAGTTCACTGGAGTTTGTGGGGGCGACTCCATAACCGCCTGGTTAAGGTCTGCCCCTGGTGGTTCGACAGTTGGTTCCGGCTGGGCTGGATCCTCTGGTCTCCCCGGTGTAGATCGGTGCCGGGGATGTCCAACGTAAGGGGCCTCCGCCGGCAGTTGAGCTGCCGGTTTTGCACCCCCCCGGGCCATCCCTGGCGCGTCCGTCTTCCTCCTTCCTCTCTTCCTCGGTGGCTTCTTGACCGGGTCACCGTACACCAGATTAACGAATTATCAGCCCTTTTATTTACTAAGATAGGATCGAGATCGCAGTAACCTAATTGGCTAATTAATTAGCCAATCAACATCGTTAGACAATCAACCAAGATAGGATACCACTAATTATCGCCTTTTCTTTGCAGCGCTCTCATTGGTCCAATCCAGCCAATCACGAACAAGGAACTCCACATGTATATTATTTCGCACAATTATGCACTTGCACCACGTACCATCAATAAACTTTCTTATAGCAATAAGGTGAGTCACTTAGGTTCACAGACAGAAACAGATGGAAAACCAACCGCTCGGGACCAGCTCTACAACAACCAGACAGAAAATAATAAAGGTACATTAATCAGATTAATATCATATATTAAACTATATCTTTCGGGGGCGGGAATAAAAAAAAAACCGGTACATATATACAGTTACTGACTAGTAGTATGTTTCTGTGTCTGTCTGGAGTATGTTTGTGTGTCAGTCTTGACTGGCTCCCTGGCAATAATGATACTTTTATTGGTGAACAAATTAAAACATGCTAGAGCACTCTGCTTTTTAATGAATACTCACACTAGAAGGGACAATCCCTTCAAATTAGATAGCTAGGCTAGTATAACCCCCCCCCCCCCCCCCCCCCCCACCAATCCTTGTATTTCATTATAATCCAAGGAGAGGGGGGTGGGGGGGGGAGAGAGAGTTGTGGCTCTGAAAAGACGTTGGAAAACACTAGAATAGGGACATAGGACAATGAGAACAACCTTAACACCAAAGTAGGATTCACATACAGATGGCATGCACATCACATCAGTACACAGGGTGCATTGATTAATGATAACAATGCACCCGCACCCATTTAATGGCCCAGCACGTATTCTAATAAGGAGCTGGACAAAAGAATAGCAACTCCGAGTACACAACTGCACTGCACCCAGGGGAAACTGGACAAAAGAATACCAGTCTACCCTACCCAATCCCAAATACTTGCTGCTGGTACTGTACTTGGTGACACGGAAAAGGATCAAACAACGGCCACAAGAACAACAACAACGTTGGGAACCTCCCGGAACAACTGCCTTACCTACCGGTGTCTACACAATTGCACGAGTCTCCCCTGGGTTGTCATGCCACGACCAGAAGCGGTCAGGCCCTTTTTAAGGGCCGGCCCGATGGGCAACCTAGGGAGACACCACAGCATCATAGAGGTCTAAAACTAACGAGCTACTCTCGATTCACTAATGTCAAAACCTATACTAGCTCTGCCATTTAACTTTCGACCGACCGTTCAAAATTGCGCCAAATTTCCTCAACAAAATTGCACACCTTTTTTCTTTGGTATTAACTGCTCCATTCAAAATTCCATAGCACCACCACCACCCCCACCCGCCTGCTACCGATTTGATCGGGCTGCTGGTGCTCCCTTGCACCTGCCAGTGCAGGCGGTCCCTCCTCTCCCCTCCCCCCACCTTTCCTGTCATGGACAGAAGAGCCGGCCAAGGCCGGCTCTTGTGTCCACGACAGGCGTGCGCTACAACAGCTTGTTCTGAATGTGCACGTAAAACCCTATGACCTGACCTGACCTGTCCATTAATAACGCAACACAGTTAACAACATCGTATAAAGATTTATTAGCAGCAACAACAAAATATAATTTAAATTTATAATAGATCTACGTATCACTCTCCACAAAGAGGGCGGGACGCAGCCCAGTGGTAAAGCGCTCGCTCGATGCGCGGTCGGTCTGGGATCGATCCCCCGTCGGTGGGCCCATTGGGCTATTTCTCGTTCTAGCCAGTGCACCACGATTGGTATATCAAAGGCCGTGGTATGTACTACGCTGTCTGTGGGGTGATGCATATAAACGATCCCTTGCTGCTAATCGAAAAGAGTAGCCCAGGAAGTGGCGACAGCGGGTTTCCTCTCTCAATATCTGTGTGGTCTTTAACCATATGTCTGACGCCATATAGTCGTAAATAAAATGTGTTGAGTGAGTCGTTAAATAAAACATTTCTTTCTTTCACTCTCCACAATGTATTGCAATGTATTATTATGTGATAGATATATGGTGGGTTATGGTTAAAGGGACATTCCTGAATTTGCTGCAATTTTTAAGATGTTATCGACTAACAGAGACTTTTTAACGATTGTAATTATATATCAAATATATTTTTCTGCATATATATTAAACGTGTTTCTGATCGTTCTAATATTTATACTAGATTAAATTTCATTTTATTGCCTAAAATATAGTTTTTGTCTTATGTACGAAATTATTTGAAGACAAAATCCAGTTTGGGCTTCTTAAAAATATTAAGACGACCAGAAACACATCGAATATACAGACACTGATATTCTAAACAAGAAAATATATTTAATATGTTAGTTTAATCGTAAAAATATCTTATTAGTCGGAAACATCTTACAATGCAGCAAACTCAGTAATGTCCCTTTAATGTATTATGTGTATGTATAATTATGTAATAAACTATGGATAATGTATTATGTGTATGTATAATTGTGTGATAAACTATGGATAATGTATTATGTGTATGTATAATTATATGATAAACTATGGATAATGTATTATGTGTATATATAATTATGTGATAAACTATGAATAATGTATTATGTGTATGTATAATTGTGTGATATATATTTATGTTATGAATAATGTATGCGTGTGCCTATTAACGGTATGTTTACGGCGAATAAATTATTATTGGTGTACTATATTCTAGTCACCGTGAAACTTTCACTGCGTGCTACTACTTAAACAACCAAACCCAAAATAACTAAAACGTTTATCCAGGTCAAAATGTAGGTAACACTATTTTAATATTCAGCATGTTATTTTATCATATAATGTACAAAACAAACATGCAGTTCATTCAAGTCTTGCAATGTTTTGTAATATTTTTGCAGCAATTCAATTACTTACAGATACAATCAGCGAACCGTATTTCTGGTCAAGTAATTAATTTCCAGTCAGCATAAATATAAAACATAAATAACTAACTACAGCGCACCCCTCCCCCACCCCTCTAATTCCCACCTCATGTAATGAATTCTGGAACATGCCTCATCTCCAACAGTGGTGTACCTCACTGAAGAGAATGGGTTGTTCAAAGGTGCAGTCGTTGCTCCAGATCATTTATATTCAAAGATCATGGTATGTACTGTCATGTACGTGAAAAAAGATATAAATAAAATATGCCCTGCTTCTTATCGGTAGCCTATGCAGGCCCGTAGGAATGATATCTGGAGGGGGAGGGGAGGAGGAGGGGGCACAACCTCTAGCTAGGCGGTTAAATGTCGGCAATAAATGTTATTTCTGAAGTTAGACTATATACTTATGTTCTGAATAATAAAAACATAAAAGCAGCCTATGAGACCATGAACCTCAACTGTACATAAGTATGAGAATGGGTAATAATTTCGTTTAGTCATTATCACAATAGTGATACGTGTATTAGAGACATTCTTTAACACAAATTGATATACATGTAAAGGCCTCGGTGGTGTCGTGGTTAAGCCATCGGGCATAACCTTGGTAGGTACAGGGTTCACAGCCCGATACCGGCTCCAACCCACAGCTAGTTTTAACAACTCAATGGGTAGGTGTAAGACCACTATACCCTCTTCTCTCCCACTTACCATTAACAACTAACAACTAACCCTCTGTCCTGGACAGATAGCCCAGATAGATGAGGTGTATGCCCACCACAGCGTGCTTCAACGTTAATTGCATATAAGCACAAAAATATGTTGAAATGAAATGATATACATGTTTACAAAATAACATTTTATTTTAAAAATGAATTTAAACAGACAATATAATTGTCTGATTTTTTATTATTTCAAAACACGGTTACACAAGTTCAACTGAACCAGAATGGGCACAAAGCTTTTACACTTTTAATGACTTCCTCGAGACTTGAGTTGTGATGTTAGTTGGTCAGAAATATAATCCTAACATTAAATAATCTATTCCAGAAATGACCGAAGAGATTGTGTTTAGAACGTCGTAATAAGACTGAGAAATTGGCAAAATCAAGATGCCTGTCATACGTTTTTAATACATTTTTATGTTGTTTTATTTATCGTCAATTTGAATGATTTTTTAAAAAGATTCGATTTAATGCACTGGCATTGTGTATTTTACTTAATCTACCATTAAGAAGCCACTGTCTCGAAACATATCAAGTGGACAAGCCCAAAACACCAAGTGGACATACTAAGCCCAAAAGATGTTTGTAACGGATGACCACATGAGTTAGTCACTTGTTGGTGTTAGATATATAGACGGACAGAAAAAACCAGACAGACAATCAGACACATCTTTCACGGGTCTTACGGATGAACATCTTTTAAAGAAGGAAGGAATGTTTTATTTAAGGACGCACTATGATAATGAGAGAGGAAACCCGCTGTCGTCACGCAATGGGCTCCTCTTTCCGATTAGCAAAAGGAACTTTTATATGCGGCATCCAACATACAACGGCCTTTGTTTCAGTAGATGTGGAACACTCACTGGAACGAGAAATAGCCTAATGGGCCCACCAACGGGGATCAACATATCACCAATTTAAATAATAAACATATAATGAGCCACTCTCAAGGACGGGATGTGGAGGTGGGCAGCAAAACAAGTTGAAAGATAAAAACAGCTGCATGTATGTATGTATGTATATGTATGTATGTATGTATATATGTATTATAATCTTACTTTTGATTTCTGTTTTCGCAACATCTCTAAAGCAGAAGCCATTTGCTGTGAGTACAGACGCCGTTAGACACAAAAGTATACGAAACATGACGGTAGCTATATTATTCGGCACAGATACTAATGTGACAGTCCTGTTACCTGGACATAAAATATATGCCACGTTAGAACAGAGATAAGATAAAGGAGACACCATTTGGCTTTATTTTCCCCAAGATGACTCAAATGTGTTTATTCTTATATTCGTCAGCTATTTTGACCACCATCATATTATTTAATAGGCAGCAATTAACTGTCATAAGACACTTGCTACTGTCATTTACACTATTATTTCAACCGATAAGCAGCTAATGTATGTATGCGTGTGTGTGCGTGTATCTGTATCTATATCTATATCTATATCTATATACAATCCTACAGAAAATATATCGCATACCATAACGTTTTATACATCAGTTGGTTGTAATGAAAAAGAGGTAAATATTGTGACCTAGAGAACCGTATTTTACTTTTCCTTCCGTTTTGAAGACCGTGTGGAACATTTACCGGAAACCTGTCTCCAATAGTGTACCGGCTGTTCCAAAAATATCAAGGTAAAACCGTGTTCTAAAAATTGGGCAGGTTTTGTGAAAAAAGCTTAAATGAACTCGGATTTGGTTATCTTTGGATAAACCAAAATGTCATTAACGAACCGTATACTTTATTAGAAATGAAGCGGCGAATTTTTGACCAAGCAAAGCAAAACTTGTTAAATGAAATCCAGACGTCAACAAAATGTACGCTATATAAACACATCGTAATGGATATTACTTTACAATTTTACTTATGTAAGCATATACCCGCTCAGTATAAAGAGTACATCACTAAATTAAGGTTGTTATCTCTTCACTTAGAAATTGAAAAAGGGAGATATTATAACATTGAACGTATTAACAGAAAATGCCACCTGATAATGATGTAGAAGTTGAATATCACTTCATGTTGGTATGCCCAATATTTAAAGAGTTAAGGAAAAAAATATATTAAGTTATACTACAGACGAAATCCTTCTGTTCTCAAATATATTCAGCCTATGTGTACTGAAAATACTACAGATCTAATTAATGTGGGTAAATATATTTATTTTGCATACAAATTAAGACACTCATTTCTTGATTAATAAAATGGTATAACTATAGTTCATATATCTACTTAGCATACGAGTTAATACACTCAATTTTGTTTAAAATAATAGTAACTACACTGCTTAAATCTGTTTGGCATATATGTTAAGACATATGAATTGTATAATGTGACTATTAAATCCCATAGGCATGTATTACAATTTATTATTATTATTATTATTATTATTATTATTATTCATTGAGATTCTTTATAAATTATATTTTATATTTGATCCATGTACAATTTGACAATCGAATCCTCTTGTGTGTATTATGTGTTATATATTGTATTATGTATTATATTATATTGTATGTGAATATATGCTGTGTTGATAAGCTTGTAGCTTAAAGCAATAAAATAATTAAATTAAATTCATTACATGTACTTAGTTATTGGTAGTGCTATCCCAAGCAATCCCCGTCGGTAAGCCCATTGGTTTACTATGATTAAAATATATATATGTATTATAATCTTACTTTTGATTTCTGTTGTCGCCATATCACTAAAGCAGAAGCCATTTACTGTGAATACAAACGCCGATAGACTCAGAAGTATACGAAACATGACGCTAGCTATATTATTCGGCACAAATACTAATGTGACAGTCCTGTTACCTGTTCATAAAATATATGCCAAGTTAGAACAGAGATAAGATAAGAAATACACCATTTGGTTTTATTTCCCAACACAGAACTGAATCTTTTTTTCTTTCTTTTTTTAGATTTTTTTTAATGATATAAATGCGTTCATTCTTATATTCGCCAGGTCTTCTTCCGCACAATCATATTATTTAACGGCAGCAATTAATTATGCTTGGAACACGTGCGAGGTCTTACTAAAATTAGGTTGATCATTTTTGTGTGGAGCTATGCCGTCAAAGACGCTCACCGTTATAGTTGAAACTTGCAGTATATCAACAACACCCCCTTCCCCACCCCCGCATCAAACAGCATACCGCACGCCGCACGCCGAACGGCATATGCCGCGTGCATATGAAAACAGTTCAAGAGAAGAAACCTGCTACCGCTCAAGTAACTCTCTTTGATTAGCAACAACAGACTTTGCATGCTATTTTGTAGATATACGACTTTGAGATTGTAGTCTTATCGTTTTGGTTATATCAATTTTCAGACACATACCGAAAGACAGGACCACACATACCATAATAGAATAGAACTCAAAGCTGCTGCCATTTGTTTAAGGATGTATCAAGTTTAGACGAGTTTCAAACTGACTGTATAGATAGTACTAAACCAAATAACTTCCGACTGTGTCATAGTTTGAGGTGCACCCAACTTTTGATAGAGAAGTTAATACCACAAGTCCTGTCATTGTTGATACATGTGTTTGTTGTAAAAAAAAGATACGTTTTTATCTGGGGGAAAATGTATGCAATTGTATGGGGCACGTGTAAATATAAATACTACAGTTTTATGCGAAACTGGAGGTGTTGGTAGAACATCCGGTTATATCGAAAATGAGCCATGAAAGGTCCCACTTACTTCAGTTAATACTTTGAGTGAAGGGTTGTACCGATGTTTATGGCTCATAGTTATATTGCATATTGTGTTTTAACCGCATACGTTAATAGTGTCGCCTATGGGATTTTATTTGTTACAGTACAACTTCTAAAACAGTCCGTGACTCTAACAGTATGTTAACTACCACTGTGTCAAGTAGTGTTGTGCTTGAAACATGTATGGGGTACCTGTAAAAACAAAGTACTCAAATTTTGTGCGGAACTAGGGTAGTCATAGACACTACCCAGTATCTCTGAAATGAGCTGCTTAACCCCCATTTTGTTCCGATTCACTTTAAGGGTGAGAGGTAGTATTTATATCCGCCGTATATATGTCGTTTGATACGCTGCAGGTAGCAGTTTTAGCTACACATGTTACTATTGTCATCTTGGAAATGCATGTAGTATGATTCATTCATTTCAACTTATTTTCGTGCTTATATCCAATTAAGGTTCAAGCACGCTGTCCTGGGCACACACACCTCAGCTATCTGGGCTGTCTGTCCAGGACAGTGGGTTAGCTGTTAGTGGTTACTGGTTAGTGAGAAAGAAGAGGGTGTAGTTGAGTCGTTAACACTCGCTCTGGGTGGGAGCCGATACCGGGCTGCTAACCCAGTACCTACCAGCGTTATGCCCGATGGCTTAACCACGACACCACAGAGGCCGGCATGTAGTATGAAATCAGCGGTCCAAGTCCCATCTGAATTGAGACTGCCCGCTTATTGGAAGATATGTGCTTCAAAGCATCACCAAGCTTCAATTTAGCGGTTAACATGCGTGCGACTGTAAAAAACATAATGCTGATTGTTTGTTCGAAATGGTAAAATAATAAGAACCAATACTCGAGATTACAGTTTAAAAATAAGGTGTTCACGGACGAGGATCGATCGTCTGGCTAATGGTACCTCTGGGGCACTATTGCTTGTAAGCGTCATCACGCTACGCCTGCACTGTAATATGCCTAAGACGAAAACATAATGTACAACAGATTCAAACTAATTTGTTGCCTTGAGACAACGTCTAAGAAATTACCTTTCGCAATTAGTCTTAAAAGTTCAAGTTCAAGTTCTTTATTGCTTTAAGTTTTTACAACGTATTAGCATAATACAATTTACAACAAAATAATAAATATATACAGGATATGTACAGGATTATGGTGGAGAGTGGTTTAGTCAAAAAACAAATAATAATTAAAATAATGATAATAATAATAATAATAAATAATTTTAAGGTTTTATTGACTTATATTATTTAATACATACAAGTCATTATTCAGTATACTGAGAAATACATGTTATTATTGCTTCAACATACATGTAAACGAATAGTACTATATTGAATAAATAGAAGTAATGTTAATATTAACCAATTTGCTCCAATAGCTGATCTCTAACGACATGTGCTCGTAATAAATATTGTCCGAGATTATTAAGTTCTTTAGCATTGTCAGACGCTAACAGCTGGGTAAGTTTGAAAACACTTTGACGTAATATTGTAAAATAAATTTCATTCTTAAACCATTATATCGTGGGTACTGGAGGATAAAATGATATTTGTCTTCTATTACATTTTTGTCTCATAGTGTACATTTTCTATGTAGATTTGTTAGCAGGTGGAATTTAACGCGTGCACCGGATAAGCCAGTAGATGAATATGCATGACTTCTGAATGACTTGCTAGGATCGCCAAAACGATAAAAAGGCTCTAGCGTGATGAAAGTAAATTTGTTTCATCGAACGAACTGGTGGAGTAAGTCACAATGCATTTTGACTGACAATCAGTAATTGAATCGGACTTTCTAAAGAACGCCATATTCAGACCAGACCCGAGGTCGTTAGCGCTGCTGTTAGCCCCGGCACGCATTAACCTAACTGTAGGGAGCTGTAACATTTCCCACAAGAGTTTCTTGGCAAACGGATCAAGCGAGGATCACTTCGCAGTTTTAACAAGCTGTAGGAATGTAACGTGTCTTTTAAGACAAAAAGGCTTCCGTTTCATAGCTGTTCGCAGGTCTTACGGGTGAACATTCGATACCATGCACAAACCAATGACGTAAACGTCTGTACAGATTGTCCTTGAGATTGAAGAATTATTGATGTTTGTTTTTTTAGGAACCTTCTTGTTTAAATTAGCAGAATATTGGTTCTTGAATATTTGGACAAGTGATGTTGAAATTAATTTGTTACAATATTGACCTTTCAACACCGATACGGAGAATACTGGCGTTTTTAATTTGTAGAATAATGATGTTTGGATTAGTAGGACCTTGGTGTCTGCACGTTTTCATTTATAGAATATTGATGTGTGAGTTTGTAGCAATATGACATTTAAATTTGTAGGATGTTGACGTTTCAATTTTGAAGTTTGAAATTTGGAGGTGTACAACACTGATATTTAAATGCTGACGTATAAAGTTGTAAAACATTACTTCTTGAATTTGTAGAATATTATGTTTGATTTTGTTGAGCATTGATGCTTGCATTTGTAGAATATTTATGTTTGAATTTGTTGAGCATTGATGCCTGCATTTGTAGAATATTTATATTTGAATTTATTGAGCATTGATGCTTTCATTTGTAGAATATGTATGTTTGAATTTATTGAGCATTGATGCTTGCATTTGTAGAATATATGTTTGAATTTGTTGAGCATTGATGCTTGCATTTGTAGAATATTTATGTTTGAATTTGTTGAGCATTGATGCTTTCATTTGTAGAATATTTATGTTTGAATATGTTGAGCATTGATGCTTGCATTTATAGATTATATATGTTTAAATGTGTTGAGCATTGATGCTTGCATTTGTAGAATATTTATGTTTGAATTTGTTGAGCATTGATGCTTGCATTTGTAGAATATTTATGTTTGAATTTGTAAAATATTTATCTCTGTATTTGCTGAACGTTGATGTTTTAATTTGTAGAACGTTGGCTGTTCACTTTGACCTATCTTTGTTTATTTCATTTTCAGTAAGTCCACAAGCTAGTAGTCTTTATATAAGATTTGTGGGAATTTGTGAGTGATGAAAACAAATATATAAACCAAAATGGTGCTAATAAAATATGCAATTGTAGTTTCAATATTTCAAGAACATACAAACGTTAATGTATATTACATTGTACTGAAATAATTTCTATAATGCACACATATATATTAAATTTGACATGTATTTCAACAAGAAAACTCTTTATTAGGTACAGATTAAAGCTGCAGTCTCTGGAATATTTTTATTATTTAAGCATATAGAATAGATGATTCAGTTCTGTTTGGTACATAAAAGGTCCACCACATCGCTATAGTTTCGCAATGCTCGCTTATCTGCATTATCTAGGTCAACTACAAACGCATTAGCCAGCTTTGTTTTTCTTCATTTAGCGGGACGCCAGTAGAACTGAGACTTTACGTGATTTGCGCAGGCGCTGAGCTTCTCACGTGATTTTGAACAAATTTAACTGTCTTGATCGAGGGGTCGTCTCATATCTCCAAAACATATTTATATACATAGAATACAACACCTTTCCAGGGGTCGGAGGGGGATTTGCCTTGAAAGTTTGACAGTGGCCAGCGGTTAGCATACGCGTTACATGTACGGGGGTGTTAATAATTACGTAACGCTCTAGGGGTAGAGGAAGAGAGTGTTGTGTTCGATATACGTAACATTTTTCAAGACTATATGTTATTTTTATTCATTACTTAGACGTAAAAAGGTGGGGGGTTTTAATGCGCGGTCAGTCTAGGATCGATCCCCATCGGCGGATATATAAAAGGCCATGGTATGTGATATCCTGTCTGTGGGATGGTACATATAAACGATCTCTTGCTAAAAAAAAAATGTAGCGGGTTTTCAAGACACATGTGCAGGGATTTCAGCGGGGTTGGGGTTATATACTGTGTTGAGCGAAGTTTATATGGGGCCATGCTCCCCCAGAATATATATTTCAATTTTCTTAAGCTTGGGCAGGTAAGGGTTTCGACCTCCAGTACCCTCCCCCTGCACATGCACCCGATTCCCACCCGATTATATGACAAAATTACCAAATGTTTGACATCCAATTGATGTCGTTAAAAAAAATAAAAATAATAATAAATAAATAAATACAGCTCCCCCCCCCCCAAAAAAAAAAAAAAAAAAAAAAAAAAAAATAAGGGAGGGCGCAACTGAGTAATTAATAGTCTAAAACTCCTTAAACAGTTAAGAAGAGAATTTTCTTTAATTTTCTATAATGTTTTTCGGATTTTTTCCGGGGGGGGGGGGGGGGGGGGGGGAGGGGCAGTCCCTAGCTACGGCCCTGTCTCCATTCACAGCGAACACACATGAGTTTTTCAAAAGTGCATTTGAGCTTGTATTTCATATTTGTACATGATGTTATAATATGGTAACCAGAGACTGCAACTTTAAGTCAAATTTCAAGTTTAAGGTATTTGTCCACAAAATAGGAGAAAATGACAAGACGTCTCAGTTGTGTAAAATTATAAAAAAAAACTAAAAAAAATTATCCCCGTAATACCCTATTTTCTTTTCAGATATATGTCCTGGTATGCTTATATAGTACTAAACCAAATGACTTCCGGCTGGGTTAAAGTTCAAGGTGCACCCAACTTTTGATAGAGAAGTTAACACTACAAATCCTGTGATTTGTAATAAATGTGAGTGTGTTGGTTGTAAAACAAAATAGTTTAATTAAATAATTAATGTACATCTAATTTGTTCAAGACGTTTTAATGTTTGTAGTATCCCAAAACAGTGCAGTTTGATACGGTCGAACTTTCGTGTGTAACCTTATTACGAACCATATCCAATAATGAATGAGAAACCAGGCATAGCGTTCATGTAAACAGTACTAGGAATACATTTAAGCGCATTTGCAATCATTTAAAAATAATTTGCTCCATTAGGAAGCTCTCAGAGGCAACCAGTGTCACTTAATGTAAAATTCCTATTTTTGGTCACCATCTTGGACGCCATCTTGAATTGTGGAGTTATGCAGGGTTTGCCCAGGTGGCAAACACTGGATTTGAAAACTAGAGACCAAGACGAACATTTTGGTATATAATAACAAATTGTATACTCCGTAGACCACTACCTCCCATTTTTAGGCTACTTATGGGATCATATTTGCTCCACTATATCACTAAGATTTCTGCTGTATATTTTTTTCAAATAATAAAGTGTATTATATGTAAACAGATAAAAGTTAGTTTGCTTTATTTAACGACATCACTTCAGCACATTGATTTATGAACCATCGGCTATTGTTAATTCTGATATAGCCTTCAGAGGAAGCCAGCTTAATTTTCCATCAGCTGCAAGGGTTTCGTTTATATGCACTTTCCCACTGACAAAACAATTCATACCATGACCTTTGATACACCAGTCCTGGAACACTGATTGATACTGATACAAACCAATGAGTCTGTCAAGGACATTCCATCGAACGACGCTAGCACCCCAGGCAAGCGTTCTACCGACTGCGCTAAAGCCCGATCCTGAAGACAGATCAAGTAGTAGTGTCCGAACAAATTAATCAATCAACGGGGGTGGGACGTAATCAGGTGGTAAAGCGGTCAGTTTGGGATCGATCCCCGTCGATAGGCCCGTTGGGCTATTTCTCGTTCTAGCCAATGTACCACAATTGGTATATCATCAAAGGCTGTGGTATGTGCTGTCCTGTCTGTAGGATAGTGCATATAAAAGATCCCTTACTACCAATGGAAAAAATGTAGCGGGTTTCCTCTCTATGACTGTGTTAATGTCAAATTGACCATATGTTTGACATCCAATAGCCAATGATTAATAAATCAATGTGCTCTAGTGGTGTCGTTAAACATAACTAACTTCGTTTTTTTTCAATCAACGGGTTTAACGTGCTTACATCCAATCATGGTTCAAACATGCTCGTTGTGTGTACCCAATATGAGAGGGTGGGGCGAGGAGGGGGCTGTTTATGGCGAGTTATGGACAATTTGGAATAACACTCAGTGAAAACGAAAGCCTGAATAAAAAAATTTTTAAAGAAAAGAAAAAAAAAAGGACTGCTCGGCCGAACATTTATATAATTTGGAGCATTTTTGGAATGACAATTCAAAAATAAATAAGAGAAAGAAGAGAGGATAAGACTATGTACCAATGTGAATGAAAAACAATTGATATAAAATTTCGAACGAACGCCTAAAAGTCCTATCTATATGTCCACATGTGTGGCGTCGCTCAGGACGTTAACTGGTAGGGACGATATGGGCTGCATACCGTCAAGAACACCACTGAGACAGTAGATGTGGTTGGTGTTGTGCTGTGCGGAAATATAAATCTCAAGAAGCCGGATCTGTCCGAACAAGAGAAAATCAGACTAGGGTGGAGTTCAGTCGTCATGGTTGGTATAGTGGTGCGGACGGGTACGGCTCCAGAGGATAGCTATGCAGGGATCGCGTTAAGATGCGCCCATGCATCCCTGAACGTATCATGGAAAGCAGACTTGGACGCCTGCTCATCACCACAAGTGACAATAAAACCGTCCCAGTTTATTTTCAAAGACGTATTCCAGACGCATGTTTATTCCATTATTTCATGATCATCATATCCTAAGTGATCTGGACGCACGGAATCCGTTAGCCAAGTCAAACAATCCGTCACTCATAATCCCGCCATGATCTCCACTATCGTTCCCACTATAAACCTATTGTAAAAATAACTTTCTTCTTCTGAACGTCTGGTGGAATTGTGGGAATGGCAAGACGAGTCTGTATTTTGAAAGGTATACAGGACGCTTCGGTTGATTATGGTATATTCTATCTAAAGATGAAATGTCACAATAACTTAATAATTGCAGCCACTATATAAGCAAACTACATCAATATATCACTATGCGTCTGAACACTGATATAGTTTAGGTATTGTGTAGATTTGTTTCATTATTTATTTAAACCATTAACACGACTATCGAAATTAAAGTCTACAAAATTACGTCATTATGACGTAGATTGGCCAAACTGATATTGGGCAACCGAAAATTCTCGTAACTTCTGTCGAAACAGAACCGAAGGGTAGCTATACAGTTCACTGGCGTAGAAAAGCGGGGGGGGGGGGCACTTTTCGGATATTTTGCTTTATATTTCCTTAAATTATAATAGTGTAAAAGTGTGTAAATATAAACACATTTTATTTACGGTTATATGGCGTCGGACATATGGTTAAGGACCACACAGATATTGAGAGGAAACCCGCTGTCGCTACTTTATGGGCTACTCTTTTCGATTAGCAGCAAGGGATCTTTCATATGCACTATCCCACAGACAGGATAGTACATACCAAGGCCTTTGTTACACCAGTTGTGGAGCACTGGCTGGGACGAGAAATAGCCCAATGGGTCCATCAACGGGGATCGATCCTAGACCGACCGCGCATCAAGCGAACGCTTTACCAGTGGGCTACGTCCCGCCCCTAGAATAATTGAAGTTCATTATATAATTTGTTATACATGTACTAGTATATTTCCATTTATTAAAATAGGGACATCTGTGGTTTATATATATATATATATATATATATATATATATATATTATTGAAACAAACAGGTATGGTGTTTTAAATTTATCATTAATTTCTATAATTAATTTGATGACTTTTCTTAGGACACCTATTTTGTTACTAGTCATTAATTCTTTAAATTTTAGGGTACCGGGGTTCACGTATTGTTTTAGGAGTGCTTTTCGAGACTTAGTAAAGAAGGCACAAGTGAGTAGATAATAATATTCACCACCAATTTCGTTAGAATCACAAAATGTGCATAACCTATTTTCTACTAGTGTATTATTCCATCGTCCTATTTCAATCGGGAGATAATGATTTGATGTTCTGAATTTAAGAATAACGAACCGTAGTTTTTCAGGCATTATGGTATTTTTCAAAACTTAGCCTCTTTTTAAAAAAATTATAATTTTCCCCTCTAGACGATGATGCAATGTTATTGTTCCACGTTTGAAGTTATTCAAGGAGTTGGGGGGGGGGGGGGGGGTCAAAATCTTTGAGACAGTCATATATTAGTCATAGTTTTGTTTGTTTTCAGATACAATTGTGGCCCAGAAATTTATCATGTTTTGTTGAATAATTAATTTAATCGGTCTACGTCCTAGTTCTCCGTAAAATATAAATATCGGTGTACCTTTTGAACCGGAAGCAGGCCTGTATGTTTTCAATAATATCAGTGTTTTCATAACCCCATAATTCACATCCATACAGACGAATAGGTAATACAGTGAAACTTCTCTAAACCGGAATTCCCTCAACACCGAACTTTTTTCACGGTCCCGCGTTTTACGCAGCTTTAACCACTGAAATAAACCCCTGAAAACCGGAAACCCCTCTACTCTGAATACCGAACGAATTTCCAGGTCCCGTTTTGTTTATTCAATACAAATTGTACCTCTGAAGACCGACCAATTAAAAACTCTGAAGGAGCGTCGCCTGTATCGACCATACCAATTAGTTGTCAAAGTCGCGATGTTACTAATTATACCAGATGGCATGCGCATGCTCGGTGTAGCGTGTCCGGGACGTGTTTGAGCGTTTGTCGAACAATGCTCTAATTAGTCTCTGTTACCTAGATTTCGGTTAAGCCTTGTCATTCAATTAACACCTTTAAGTTTGTAACGGGAATAATCATGTGCACTGTGTTTATTGGGAAATTAAGATTATTACCTCTTCCGAACAAATTTATCGCTGGTTATATCTGATTATTTTACACGAGGACCCGACAAAGCAACCATAAATTTAATTCATTGCATTCTCATTGTCTCTGTTCCACTGTTTATTTAGACAAATAAGTCGGCTTCTGTTTCCGATATGTTTCGTAGGTACGTCAATAGCGTTTCATTTCCATATCGATTGTCAACATGTCCGAACGTCCAGCAAAACGGCGTCGTGTAGAGTTGTCACTGGACGATAAAGTTAAAATTATTAACAAATACGAAAGTTTACCCAAACCAACATTACAGTCACTAAGTGATTCATTTGGCATTGGAAAATCGACTGTATCTGACATAATCAAGAAAAGGGACACCTATAAATCGCAGTACGAGAATAATGCAAATGTGGGTAAACGAAGGTTTAATAACGCATGTAAATTTGACCGACTCAACGAACTCGTTTGGCAGTGGTTTTGTCAAGCACGTGCGAAAAACATTCCGGTCAGTGGCCCAATAATTGAAGAGAAAGCAAGTGCATTTGCGAAGGAATTGTCAATTACGGACTTTAAAGGATCTAGTGGTTGGTTGGACCGATGGAAAGCGAGATATTCTATCAAAGGATTTAAGGTTAGCGGTGAGAGTGCAGGCGTTGACGGTGCAGTGGTAGAAAACTACCGCGAGAGAATTCCAGAGATTGTTGGGGATTATTCACCAGAAGATGTTTAATTGTGAAGAAACTGGTTTGTTTTTCCGTGCCCTACCAACGCAAACGCTTTCAGTCAAAGGTGAACCATCCAAAGGCTGTAAATCATCAAAAGAAATAATAACTGTGATGTTTGCCTGCAGTGCTACTGGGGAGAAACTAAAACCGCTCGTGATCGGTATATCTCAGAAACCACGCTGTTTCAAGAATATCAATGTGGGGCAACTACCGGTGACATACGTTGCAAACAAGAAGGCGTGGATGACAACCCAGATATTTACTAGCTGTATAACCTCAGTGAACAAGGTAATGGTGAGACAGAAGAGAAAAATTATCATGTTTCTTGATAATGCAACTTCACACGGGCCCGATCTTCAACTGAGTAACGTGATTTTAAAGTTTCTGCCTCCAAACACCACTTCGCACCTCCAGCCGCTTGATTAAGGGATTATCCGGGCTTTCAAGGCTAGATATCGGAAACACATGCTTCGGTACCTGGTGTCTAGGATAGAGGTCGCTGATAATGCAACAGAACTTTGCAAACAACTAACACTCCTGGATGCTATTAACTGGCTGGCAAGTGCCTGGGATGAAACCAAGGAGAGTACAATTAGTAAGTGCTTTGTTGGTGCAGGATTTTCGGCGACCGGCTCAGTGGCAGAAGAAGATGAAGACGACATTCCTTTAGCACGTCTGGCACGTGAATTAGATGCTAACATCGACACAAATCGTTTGGATCAGTTTGACGATGATGACAATTCGGATAATTGGGATAACAGAGTTACTGATCAACTTCCGTGACGGTGACCATGATGAATCCGAAGATAATCGCAGTGATAACGAAGTTGAACCCGAGATTTCTGTGCCACCTGGAAGCGACATGACCTATGTCGAAGTGGAAATGGTCAGCAAATTGAAAAACTTTGCTGTTTATAAAGATGAACGATTCCTAAAACATGTCCAAGATATAGAATCTTTAACACAGGCTGCAATAGTTAAGCAACGATGTGCTCGTCGGCAGGTAACAATGGAACACTGTGTTAAGCCCGACTGTTAAAAGAAAAACTCAGAACATTTCTTGACGTTTCAATGTGTTACATGTTCCAAATGTATTTGTGTTATTTGTTCACAAAAGCTCAACAATCTACATAAAGAGTTTCCACTTTAATTTGGTTATTGTTGGTTTATAAATGTAATTTAACACACGTTTGTACCTTGGTAATATTAATAGTAAAAATAAAAAAATGGCTATCAAGGCTGTTTCTTAAAACCTCAGTAAACCGAACACCCCTCTATACCGAACATTTTATTCGGTACCAAGGGTGTTCGGTTTAGAGAAGTTTCACTATACCATAGTGTCAAACAATTTTAACTTACATTCTGTTGATAGATTGTTATCTTTAGATTCAAATAAAATGAAACACATTGCTTTTGTAGCTTGATGGGATATTTTTTTCTTGTTGTGTTGAACTTGTTTTGCTTATTAAAAGTTAAACCTAAATATGTATATTCTTTAACGTTTTCGAGAACGTTATTTCCGATGGTAAATGTTTTCTTGTAATCATTGGTTGTGCCATTAAAAATTAATATTTTTGTCTTGTTGATATTGATTTTAAGCTTCCATTTATTACAATAATTGTGAAACATGTTGTACATCACGCGGGTTCGTTGCTAGGAGGGCTGTGTCGTCCGCATATAGCAGGGAAAACAAGCAAATGCCAGCTTCAAGAAATATATCGAGATCATTGATAACAGGAGAGATTCCAATGCAGTTTTGGCAAAGACGATACGTTTCCAGGTCATTTAAGTATAAAGAAAATAGGAGAGGTGACAAATGTTCACCTTGTCGCACGCCGATGTTGCATAAGAATAGTTCCGAGTATATATTGCAAATGAAAGAATTAATACCTTGATAAATTTGGTGAATAATTTTGAACAAATTTCCATTTATGTTATTGTCTAATAATGTTTGCCACAAGCAGGTTCTGGGGATCATATCAAAGGCCTTTTAAAAATCGATAAAAGCACAGTATAGTTTCGTTTTCCTATTTTAAAAATATTCTATTAAAGAGTGATTACTATTTAGATTGTCGGTAGTAGAATAGCCTTAAATCACCTTAAAAACCTTTTGGCTGAGCAGTCTTAACTATTTTGGGTAAAATTTTAGAGTCCAGACATGTTTTTGGATGCAGTTACTCTTTGTAGACTTAGGTAATTGTCAGGATTCACCGAGGAATCGAAATTCAGCCAATCAGAGCACGGCTCCCACTCGGTGTTACTTCAAGTTTGCGAAGTGTCTGCTATTTGGTCCGCGCTCGCGTTGACTTTACTAAATGGCTTTTTTCCAAATTCCGCCCACCTCAAACTTACCCCCCCCCCCCCCCCCCCCCCCCCCCGCTCCGGAGTTAGTTACTGGCGAAGTCAGAGGCTAAATCAGTAGTGGGCGTGCCTGAACCTTCGTGGATAGGGGCACGTTAATAGAGTTTCCCGTTCCCGTAGAATAGCCTTTTCGGAATGCTGTTTGGGATTCGCTCAATATGCTATGCTCGTCAATAAATGTCAGCATCCTCCATTGTATTTAGACTGGGAAACCTTGTGATCACCGTGCATACATCCAATTAAGGAGGAGGGACGTAGCCCAGTGGTAAAAAAGCTCGTCAGAAGCGCGGTCGGTTTAGGATCGATCCCCGTTGGTGGGCCTATTGAGTTATTTCTCGTTACAGCCAGGATATCATGACTGATATATCAAAGGCCGTGGTATGTGTTACCATGTCTATGGGATGGTGCATATAAAAGACCCCTATCTACTAATGGATAAATATAGCGGGATTCCTTTGTGAGAATATATGTCAAAATCAGATGTTTGACATCCAATGGACTATGATAAATAAATCAATGTGCTCTAGTTGTGTCGTAAAACAAAACAATCGTTTAACTTTACACTGAATTGAGGTTAAAGTACGGCCACCGTGGTTTCAGCTTCTGACCATTATATTGAAGATGTGGACCACCATAAGGGCCCGCCTACACTATCACAGAAATGTCGCAAACTTCATCAAACTAATTTGATTGACGACGTTCAGGAAAAATATAAAATAGTGTGGACAGCTTCTCAAACGCATTTAGACAAACCTGACCAACATACATAGTGTGGACAGTTTCTCAAACGCATTTAGACAAACCTGACCTACATACATAGAGTGGACAGCTTCTCAAACGCATTTAGACAAAGCTGACCAACATACATAGTGTGGACAGTTTCTCCAACAAATTTAGACAAACCTGAACAATATACATATATAACATAGTGTGGACAGCTTCTAAAACATATTTAGACAAACTTGAACAATATACATATATAACATAGTGTGGACAGCTTCTAAAACATATATAGACAAACCTGAACAACATACATATATACTGAGTCAAATTAAAAACTTCCCAATCTAAAATTTGAATAAAGTCAATGAGTGTTGAAAGCAGGTATTTTTAAGGAATAAATATTGTAATGGCAATGTCGACACACCATTTGAAGCCTATTACAACCAACGTGACCCAATCCATAGCACGTGCACAGCACCACTGAGGCAAAAGTGGCTTTACACGTGCTGCTGGTCACGTGGCTACAATAGCACACGTGTTTCCATCGTTACTTGCTCACAGTAGTCTGACACAACGAAAAAACACATTAAAACGATAGTTGTTACGTGTTTCGATGCCACGCCTCATAAATGTGCAGCGGGAAGGTCAGTAGCTGACGTTGCAAGGACGTTGGGTTGCAGTCGACGGGCAATTTATGATCTTCGAACACGAGTACAACAAACGGGCACCGCAGTTGATTACCCCCGACCGGGTAGATCACGTGTATCGTCACAGGCAGATGACCGTCACATTGTGTTACGTCACCTCCGCAACCATTTCATGACAGCTACAGCAACCAGTAATGAACTTTTCAGACGTCGGGTGTCCGTGCAAATGATCCGAACTCGGCTGCGAACCGCTGACCTCCACGCACGGCGCCCATATGTTGAAACCATTTTGACCCAATTTCATCGACGTCAGCGTCAACTGTGGGCACCACGCCACTTGCGATGGACTCGGAGGGAATGGAACAGAGTCGTGTTTAGGGATGAATTAAGATTCAAACTGCGATTTGCCGATGGCAGTCTGAAGGTTGGGAGACGACATGGTGAACGTCATGCTCAGTGTTGTGTCAGTGAAGTTGACTCGGAGGCGGAAATGTAATGGTTTGGGGTATTTTCTGTGGAAATGGCCGTTTTTGACTTCTTGTAATCCGGGTAACCTCAACGCTGCTGCATACCGCGACCAGGTGCTGGCCCAGGAACGTGTGCCCTTCATGTCAGCTCATGGTCCAGGCCTGATCTTTCAGCATGGCAACGCCAGACCCCGCACGGCCATCTTGACAAGGGATTACCTGAGGAACGCGGGCATCAATGTCATGGATTGGCCTTCAAGGTCGCCAGACCTGAATCCCATCGAGCACGTCTGGGATGTGCTAAGAAGACGCCTGCGCACTCTCAAAAACCCTCCACAGACTTTGCAGGAACTTGGTGCCTCATTAGTGGAACAATGGCGCCGTATCCCTAATGCAGTCTTTACACGCATCAGGCAGTCAATGAGGAGGCGTTGCCTTGCAGTTGTGGAGGGCATACGCGCTACTGAACTTCATCAGACGACCCTGCTTTTGAATTACCATTTTGACCGTTTGTGGTTTTGACGAATGCTGTGGGCCATCGAACAGACTTTTAACTCAACATTTATTCCTATTCTTTTTTTGGACGTCATACAATAACAACACCTTATTTAACACATTCTTCTGTCATATTTGCTAATTAGCCAAGATGGAACGGTTGTGAAGCTTTTAATTTGACTCAGTATATAATATAGGGTGGAGAACTTCTCAAACAAATTTAGACAAACCTGAACAATATACATATATAATATAGTGTGGACAACTTCTCTAACAAATTTAGACAAACCTGAACAAGGATGGAAGAAAGGAAGGTAATGTTTTATTTAACGACGCACTCAACACATTTTTTTAACGGTTATATGGCGTCAGACATATGGTTAAGGACCACACATATATTAAGAGAGGAAACTCGCTGTCGCCACTTCATGGGTTACTCTTTTCTGTTAGCAGCAAGGGATCTTTTATATGCACCATCCCACAGACAGGGTAGTAAATACCACGGCCTTTGATATGCCAGTCGTGGTGCACTGGCTGGAACGAGAAATAGCCCAATGGGCCCCAGACGGGGATCGATCCCAGACCGACCATGCATAATATCACTGGGCTAAGTCCCGCCCCAAACCTGACCAACATACATAGTGTGGACAGCTTTTCAAACACATTTGGACAAACCTGAACAATATACATATATAATATAGTGTGGACAACTTCTCAAACAGATTTGGACAAACCTGAACAATATACATATATAATATAGTGTGGACAACTTCTCAAACAGATTTGGACAAACCTGAACAATATACATATATAATATAGTGTGGACAACTTCTCAAACACATTTGGACAAACCTGAACAATACACATATATAACATAGTGTGGAGGACAAACCTGAACAATACACATATATAACATAGTGTGGAGAACTTCTCAAACAGATTTGGACAAACCTGAACAATATACATATATAATATAGTGTGGACAGCTTTTCAAACACATTTGGACAAACCTGAACAGTATACATATATAACATAGTGTGGAGAACTTCTCAAACAGATTTGGACAAACCTGAACAATATACATATATAATATAGTGTGGACAACTTCTCAAACACATTTGGACAAACCTGAACAATATACATATATAATATAGTGTGGAGAACTTCTCAAACACATTTGGACAATATATATAATGTGGATAGCTTATCAAGCTACAATATTTTGTATCTTCATCAAAATGTTTGTGGTACTTCACAAATATATCAGAAAAGAATACTTGGGTGTGCCAAATCTGAAAAGACCCACCTTATAACATTACATGAAGATAATTCTTGTTCGTATGTTAAATATAATGGGTTCGTGAACAGGGCCAACAAGAAAATTACAATAATTGCTACTCAGTTAACCCCTACGAGTTAATTTGCAATAGTCATGTATATTAATAATTATCCTCAAAAATGTTTTATTATCTTTACACCACCACCACCACCACCACAACAACGAATAAAACAAACAAACATAAACCAAAGCAATCCAAAACCTTCTCCACACTCCTAAAGTTAACAAGACATATTAAAACAAACAAAACTACTCCCCTCCCCCCAAAAATGTAAGTAAGAAAGATACCAATATACTAAGGTTTATTATAAAAACCAATTAAAAAATCTATAATGCAAAATACAAATTACATTGATATTAAATGCAGTAACATATAAAGAAACTAAATTTCAAAGTCCGTTTTAAAATCGAGTTCCGCCTCAAAGAGCACCGATATGTCGATTATTAACTTTGTTGTGTGAGAATGCTACTATTAAATCTAATGCATTGAAATATAATACTTTAGCAATTTACGATCGTATTAATGTATATAAAATTCATGTTTTTTTACTTACATATCTATGTTGGTCATGTTTAAATTGGGTATGCATGTCACATTTTTATTGTACGTCAATAGATAGAGTTAGCTAAAAACCAACCACATGCATATTACATAGTAAACTACGTACGCGGGTGTAGGTATGGGAAATTAAACTACGGTACCTTCTGTTAATGTAGAAGTTACAAAGTTACAGAACTTCATGATGCACGTGCTTCACTGAGGATTGCGCTTTTGTGTTACAGTACAAACGTTGACTATAGCTACGTTTATACGAATCGAAAGTGTTTTATAGTGTTTTTGCATCACCATTCGCTCACATACTTGATTGTTTTTACGATGTCTTTGATTCTGTGAAAATAATCCAATAGCATTAGTTTTACCAATTTCAAGTTTCTTTTTGTTAAGAGTATATATTGATGGATCCGCCTACCTTTTATACCATCATAACAACATCTATTGTTTACTTAAAGGACATGTGGACGCATTGGAACGCTGCTGTGTTTTAAGTAGGAGGAAAGCCTCAAACTGTCCATTCTGTGAGGTTAAAATACACTTGCCCTGCGAAAACATTAAAAACTTGTCCATTACCTCTCAGTAATGGACACTAGTTTATTACCTCTTCAGAACCACTAATGTTAAAATCTATACTTACATATTTGATACATAATATTTTTTATTGGTATATTGTAAGTAGGGCAATATCCTTGTAACTGTCCATTCCTGGAAAATAATGGGATTCGTCTCCATTATTTTTCAGGAATGGAGGGTTCCTCGGACATACGGAGAGATTTTAATCTCGGAGATAACGCGCCTCGACTGATTTTCCCCTCAAATAATGGATAGTGTTCTGTCTTTCTCCTGTACTTAGCGTGCACTGGGCACACCTGGATATTTTGCAACTGCGGCAGCCTAATGGTTATCCCATGGTCAATCTTCGAAAACTTTATAGTGACTTCCATAAACTGGACTAAACGAAGATACCATTTCTCACACCCTTTAAAATGCATTTTTTTAAATGCTGGCGACAAAGCAGCTTTAAAAAACACAGCGTCCAAGTTGAAAGAACAAACAGTATCAAAGGACATTGGCATGTTTTCCAATATTTCTATGGTAATTGGGGCTGTAGTTTAACCGATTTCCGTGACCCTTGTATTAATTTCTGAAAAAGAAAGTGATTTATCGGATCTACCATACCAGTGACTTTGTGTTCTCTACTCATCGCCGACAAATGTACCGCGACAATTGTAGGGCGCCTTTCCCGTAAACATAAACGTTCTATGTACTGAACAAGTTGATCAAGTGCTACTGGCCAATCATTAGGAAGACCTACTTGGGATCTAAACGTATCAAACTATTACAGGGCCGATTTGTATGTATTCTTGGTATTGGCCGCGAGCGGATAATCTAATGCTTGGCGCACATTAATCAATTAACGCTGACTCGACTGTCGCGTCGGTAGTAGTCTGAAAATGTGCACCAGAACTCACCAGCCGACGCGATGACTGAAGATTAGACTAGACTGTCGCGTCTTTGCCCTGCATACACTTGGCGATTAACACCGAATCGACTGTCGAGTCTGCGTTAATCGGTAGGTGTGTGCTCGACGGCCCCGAGTTGTGCCTACCTTGACAAATCGTCACTTTGCCCACAGACGTGAATGGTGTAGCGGGCGTCAGAACTGGGGTATTGGTCGCTGGTCACGTGTCATATTTTCAGACGATGCCCTATTCACCTTGGACTTCCTTAACATGCGTGGTCGGGTCTGGCGACGACGAAATGAATGGCATGCCAACCTCACAATGCGATTTCATGACAGATTCTGCGGTGGATCGGTTATGGTGTAGGGTGGTATCACTATGACTGGCAGACCCACCCCCCCCCACCCCCCCCTCCATATTGTGCAAGGAAGGGTCACTGGGCAGTACTACCGTGACAACATACTGACACCCTTTGTCGTCCCGTTTGCTAGGCGTGTGGGTCGACGTTTTGTTTTTCAGGACGACAATGCCCGTGCTCACCGTGCACGAATCGTCAATGCTCACCTCCAGCAGCACAACATCTATCGAATACCATGGCCAGCAATGAACCCAGACCTGTCCCCTATTGCAAACGTCTGCGACATGATAGGGAGACGTGTGCGTCAACGTCAAAGACCGCCGACCACGTTAGCGGAATTTGGTCAGGCGCTGCAAGAGGAGTGGAACGGACTCCCTCAAATGGCCATTAGGAAACTCATACGCAGTATGCCTAGTCGACTGAATGAATGTCTGACACATTGTGGCGGTATCACCCACTACTGATAAAAAAAACGTCAACTTTCAAATTTCACTTTTGACCCCAATCGTCCTTCAAGATCTTTGGTGGTCATAAAACCTGTAATACTCAACTACCGGTTGTAATGTCTCCCCACAGCTAATATACCTTACAATTTTGGCAGTTGTAAATTCTTATTAGAGTTCCCCTACATTTTTGAATAATATATATATATATATTGCATACCCAATTTAAACATGACCAACATAGATATGTAAGTAAAAAACCATGAATTTTATATACATTAATACGATCGTAAATTGCTAAAGTATTATATTTCAATGCATTAGATTTAATAGTAGCATTCACACACACAAAAAAATGTTAATAATCGCCATATCGGTGCTATTTGAGGCGGAACTCAATTTTAAAACGGACTTTGAAATTTAGTTTCGTTGTATGTTAGTGAATTTAATATCAATGTAATTTGTATTTTGCATTATAAATTTTTTAATTGGATTTTGTAGTAAATCTTAGTATATTGGTATCTTTCTTCCTTCCTTTATTTGTGTAAATATTTGTCAGAAGCCGCCCACACTGTATGTTGGTCAAGTTTGTCCAAATGTGTTTGTTTGGGGCGGGACGTAGCCCAGTGGTACGAAGCACGGTCGGTTTGGGGTCGATCCCCGTCGGAGGGCCCATTGGGCTATTTCTCGTTCCAGCCAGTGCACCACGACTGGAAATCAAAGGCCGTCGTATGTACTACCTTGTCTGTGGGATGGTGCATATAAAGTATCCCTTGCTGCTAATCGAAAAGAGTAGCCCATGAAGTGGCGACAGTGGGTTTCCTCTCTCAATATCTGTGTGGTCCTTAACCATATATCTGACGCCATATAACCGTAAATAAAATGTGTTGAGTGCGTCGTTAAATAAAACATTACCTTCCTTCCTTCCTTCCTTGTTCAGGATTGTCTAAATTTGTTAGAGAAGTTGTCCACACTATATTATATATGTATATTGCTCAGGATTGTCTAAATTTGTTAGAGAAGTTGTCCACACTATATTATATATGTATATTGCTCAGGATTGTCTAAATTTGTTAGAGAAGCTGTCCACACTATATTATATATGTATATTGTTCAGGATTGTCTAAATTTGTTAGAGAAACTGTCCACACTATATTATATATGTATATTGTTCAGGTTTGTCTAAATTTGTTAGAGAAACTGTCCACACTATATTATATATGTATATTGTTCAGGTGTGTCTATATTGTTCAGGATTGTCTAAATTTGTTAGAGAAACTGTCCACACTATGTATGTTGGTCAGGTTTGTCTAAATGCGTTTGAGAAGCTGTCCACACTATTTTATATTTTTCGTGAACGTCGTCAATCAAATTAGTTTGACGAAGTTTGCGACATTTCTGTAATAGTGTAGGCAGGCCCTTATTGTGGTCCACATCTTCAATATAATGATCCTGTTTCCCGGAACCACGGGCTGGCGATGTCAGAAGCTGAACCCACGGTGGCCGTGCGTGAACCTCAGTTCGATGTAAATTTAAAAGTTTGTTTTGTTTTACGACACAACTAGAGCACATTGATTTATGTATCATAGTCCATTGGATGACAAACATTTGGTGATTTTGACATATAGTCTCACAAAGGAATCCCGCTACATTTATCCATTAGTAGATAGGGGTCTTTTATATGCACCATCCCATAGACATGGTAGCACATACCACGGCCTTTGATATATCAGTCATGATATCCTGGCTGTAACGAGAAATAACTCAATAGGCCCACCAACGGGATCGATCCTAAACCGACCGCGCTTCTGACGATCTTTTTTACCACTGGGCTACGTCCGTCCTCCTTAATTGGATGTATGCACGGTGATCACAAGGTTTCCCAGTCCCAATACAATGGAGGATGCTGACCAAACGTAATTTGTCACCACTGTGGCGATATTGTGCACTTTTATTTAAAAACCGGATTTGCTGACAACAGTCGAGTAAAGGTTTCGTCTCATATTTCTTGATCGATTTACAGATTTCATCATTTGAACGACACGCTTGTCGTGGGATTTTCCGATCTTCACAATAACCCAATATACTGACCTGCCAAATAGAAACATTGTTAAACTGTCTGTTTCCTTGGGTCGTAGACTGGCGTTGGTGGAATAATAGAAAGTGCTCTGCGTAGTTGAAAAGTCCTCATTTTATCCTTCCTCGGGGGTGTAGTGGTTTAGTTAGAGAACTTAACGCTAGTAAGTACTGGGATCGTATTTCAGTGGGGAGGTGTAAGGCCACTACACTGGTCTCTCTCTCTCTCTCTCTCTCTCTCTCTCTCTCTCTCTCTCTCTCTCTCTCTCTCTCTCTCTCTCTCTCTCTCTGTCTTTCTTTGTATATCTCTTTCTGCTTGTCTCTTTGTTTGCGTGTGTCTGTCTCTGCCTCTGCCGGTCTATCTGTGTGTCTTTCTCTGCCTGTCTCTGTTCCCCCCCCCCCCCCCCCTCTCTCTCTCCCCCCTCCCCCCCCTCTCTCTCTCTCTCTCTCTCTCTCTCTCTCTCTCTCTCTCTCGGGTCAGTCCCTTTGTTTGGTTTGCAAGTCAGTCTCAATGGCTTGGTCCCTAAAGGGCAGCTGGAGAATATAGGCTGATCCATCATCTTTCACACTCCGTGGAACATTTAGTCAATGACCATATTGATGATGCTGTGGTACCAGTAAAATACCCTAAATTTGATAAAGCTGTGGACATGCTGCAAATATTAGGTACAGGGTTCACTTCTTGCAAAAGCAGTCATTAAAAGTACATTTAGACTGTATTGTATCACCTAGTGACTTTGATCTTATTGGCTTTGAATTTAAATAGATTGTAAAATAAGCTGTTCCATCTTTGAAAAATTATCGACATTCATCCAACTAGCGTGTTGAACACACATTACAAGAATCGCATTTGTTCCAATACATGGACGACTTCTTTTCTGGTGGGGTAAGTAAAGCTGAGTGTTCAAATATCTTGGACACTTTATGCAGGTTAGCCCAGTAGTAAAGCGCTGGCTTGATGCGCGGTCGGTTTGGGATCGATGCCTGTCAGTGGGCCCCTTGGGCTATTTCTCGCTCCAGCCAGTGGACCCTTTACTTAATATTTGCACCATGTCCACAGCTTTATCAAGAGAGAGAGAGAGAGAGAGAGAGAGAGAGAGAGAGAGAGAGAGAGAGAGAGAGAGAGAGAGACATAACAGGCATACTTGAGCCTTTGTTAGACGTATATAGTACAAAATGATCAGCGTCAGACTCATGACACTGACGTTGGCTCAGGAACTATAGACATTTTGATCCAATTGAGCAACGTAATCGTAGTCCAAATGAAGGTCCGACGCCATATAACCGTAAACCGGCCTCGGTGGCGCAGTGGTTAAGCCATCGGACTACAGGCTGGTAGGTACAGGGTTCGCAGCCCGGTACCGGCTCCAACCCAGAGCGAGTTCTTAAGGGCTCAGTGTAAGACTATTACACCCTCTTTTCTCTCACTAACCACTAACCAACTAACAACTAACCCACTGATCTGGACAGACAGCCTAGATAGCTGAGGTGTGTGCACGAAAATAAGTTAGATGAAATATAACCGTAAATAAAATGTGTTGAGTGCGTCGTTAAATAAAACATTTCCTTCGTTCGTGACGTTGGCTCAGGAACTATAGACATTTCGATCCAACTGAGCAACGTAATCGTAGTCCAAATGGATTATGTTTATGATAGTGTTTTCATTAATATTAAAGGGGCGGGACGTAGCCCAGTGGTAAAGCGCTCGCTTGATGCGTGGTCGGTTTGGGATGGATGGACCCATTGGGCTGTTTCTCGTTCCAGCCAGTGCTCCACAACTGGTGTAACAAGGGTTGTGGTATGTACTATCCTGTCTGTGGGATGGCGCATATATAAAGGATCCCTTGCTGCTAATTGAAAAGAGTAGACCATGAAGTGGCGACAGCAGGTTTCCTCTCTCAATATCTGTGTGGTCCTTAACCATATGTCTGACGCCATATAACCGTAAATAAAATGTGTTGAGGGTGTCGCTAAATAAAACATTTCCTTCCTTCAAATATTAAAACATTGAAAGTAGTACTTGTACAAATTCTTTCTATATAGAGTCCTTGTATTTAGTATCTTCAATGTCTTCTTTGAAAAAGCATCTAACGGGAAAAAGAGTGAGTTAAATATATTTTACATAAAGGGTTGTAAAAATGGTATCTAATGGACAGGAGTGTAGTATACTATTTTTCTAGATATATAATCCTAAAAAGGTTTAAAAGAAGTTTAACTGTTTTCCCCCAACTTTGGTATTGGTTAACAACATATAAGTTTAATGTCATTACTGGACTTGAGAATAATACAACTAAAACTCTGTGACATCCGATTCAGGACAAAATGTGTATGTTAGACACAGTAGCTGGCTACCATTTGGTCGTCGACGATTACCAAAGTACTACACACAGTTACCTCTAGCCCTCCCCTACAACATATCAATAAGGGGAGGGCTAGAGGGGACTCGAGCTACAGCTTCTGTAAACAAAGGACGTCTGAATGCGCAAACAGATGTACCTAGTATAATAAATATTTCAAGCGAAGGACTGTAAATAATTAACAGAAATATTGATCAAACTATTTTGAGGGAAAATAATCTCAACAGTAGCGCAGTTTTATCCCCCGTGGGATATAACTGTAAAGTATGTAAGAAAGAAAGAAATGTTTTAGTTAACGACGCACTCAACACATTTTATTTACGGTTATATGGCGTCAGACATATGGTTAAGGACCACACAGATATTGAGAGGAAACCCGCTGTCGCCATTTCATGGGCTACTCTTTCCGATTAGCAGCAAGGGATCTTTTATATGAATTGTTTTCATCAGACAACTGAGATAAATCATATTTAGTATTTCACTATGCAGAGAATCGCAAAAAGCAGCGACAAACTGAGGGATTTCCAATGGTTTGTTTTCGCATTTGCGAACCATTTCGCCTTCGCATTTGCGTTCGTTCAGTGGAAAAGGATTACTGAATATCAATAGATTTTCCATTCGTTCACGTCATCGCTTGGTGGAAAATCCAGCCCTAAGGGGTAGGGGGCATCCTCAGCAATTTATTATTATTAAAAGTTAAAAAAAATTAATGACACCACTAAAGCACATTGGTTATTAATCATCAGCTATTTGGATATTAAGTTGATAACTCAGAAGAAACCTGCTACATGTTTTGTCCATTAACAACATGGGATCTTACATATATATATATATATATATATATATATATATATATATATATATATATATATATATATATATATATATATATATATATATTTATGTATGTGTGTGTGTGTGTGTGTGTGTGTGTGTGTGTGTGTGTGTGTGTGTATATATATACTGACGCACAATGAAAACGCAAAAACAACTTTTCATTGCAAATAACGACCAACTATTAATGAATTGATGGATAATGTAATATGACATTAATGACTGGTATTCATGAGATACATTCATATGGAAACATGGCCAGTTATCATCAGTAATCGAGTTGCATTCGCAATCGAAAAGTCTTAGAATAACGTCAACATAATGCTGGGCTGTAAGGGCATCGTGGACAATGATGAGATCACTCCTGAAATCACAGTTGATTGCCTCCCATACCATCAGACAACCGCCGCCAAACCGATCACGTTCCCTCACACATCCGTCAGCGTACCGTTCATGAAGTCTCCTGTACACACGTGCACTTCCATCGTCAAAGGAGACAGAGAAACGGGACTCATCTTAGAAAACAATGCTCCGGTAAAAGGCTGGTGGATGATTACCATTCTGGAGAGCAAACTGTAGTCTCGCAGCACGATGTCATGATGTTACCGTTGTACGGGCGTCTGCATCTGAGTCCAGCCGTTCTGAGTCGACGGATGACCGTCATCGGATGGGTATGCCTTCCATGACGTCCTATCGTGTTGCTTGCTGTCATCGTCGCAGTTCTGAACCGGTCACGAGGTGGTGTCGTCGAATCTGCCGATCTTGGTGTGGGATCGTAACGGGACGTTGACCAGGTCGAGGTCGATCACGGACACTCCCGGTCTGTTGATGACGTTCAACAAGTCGTCCAATAGTTGATGGATGGACTCTGAAGGTCCTAGCAACTTGGCTTTGCGAAGTCCCCCCTTGAACCATGCCCAACGCTCGCTCCCTTTGTTCTTCTCTGAGCCGTGGCATTCTTAATGTGACGAGGAACCGTTACGTGACTTTTATGTGTCCACAAACTGACATCACGCAGCATGATTGAGCATGTAGTGAACGCATTTCACACCATTTTGTGTGTTTCTCCTATTGTATGTGTAACGAGAACAAAACCAGGATTAAAACCCAGATAAAAGTACAAATTAATGGCTTCCTCTCATAAATTGTTATTTTAAGTCCAATAAATATATTTTTTATTAATCACAACAAAATATTGAAAAATATCTGTTTTGCGTTTTCATTGTGTTTTAGTATATATATATATATATATATATATATATATATACTTTCACACAGACAGGATAACAAAAGTTTGAGAATGATTTTTGTTTCCATACCCAGATGAACTTAGAGGAAATAACAGACAATATTTATAATTAAAATTAATTAATAACATAAAAAGTTCATATTTTTTTCGTTAAAACAATAACGCTCGGTAAGACAAATTATCAATATAAAATGACGTCATCAGACATGACGTTCCCTGACGATGTAAATTTTACATTCATCGAATAATGAACAAACTCCCGTTGCTACGGCTGCACCAATGGGATGACGTTATATTGTAATGGAATGTAACGGAATTGAATTATATTACTATAAAGACAAGCTTATTGTATATAAAACATTGTTTCAATGTACAGAAATACCAAGTACTGTCACTTTACTACTTTACATATTTATAATGTTACTAAGTGATTAAGATATATTTACATTAAATAAAACGTTGTCATTAAGTCCATGTATGTATGTGTAAATTTAATGATCGGGTGTTGTGCATTGGCAGACTGAATGCATTTATTGAGATCTTGTTCAAAATGGTCCAAAATAAAGAGTATGTCATCTATATACTAGTATCTAAGCCAGAGTAGCGGCGATTTAACACATTTGCTTAGTAGAACCTTTTTAAAACAACCCATATATAAATTAGCGTAACTAGGGGCAATTCTTGTACCGATTGCAGTGCCTTGTATTTGGATAACGTTTTTAACCATTAAATTGAAAATTATTTGATTCAAATATTGTTGAAACTAGTTTACTAACTGTTTTAATGGGAAAGTTTGTGTATAAAGATGAAACGCCCATAGTTACGAGGAATGTTTCTTTGGAAGAAAATCCGATGTGCCAAGTACACGAATCTAATTTATCCATGTGTGGCTTCAGAATGTCATCTATGAGACACGAGATACGTTCTGTTGGTGAATTACATCCGGACATGATTGAGCGTCCTGGATGTCCTAGAGAGAGATATTTATTAACAGTGGTATGTACTTTAGGTAGAATATCAAATTGTGGAGTCTGACGTTTCTCGTGCTTTAAACACTTAAATACCTTGATCATTGCGCATTTGATGTACCATTTTGCTAACCTTTTTACATGAGCCTCGGTTAAGTCTGTTTCTGTTTGTTTGCTGTTGTTGTTTTGTTTCTTTGTTGTTTTTGTTTTTTTGTGAAAACGTTTGTCTGTTGACTTCTGCGATGTAACTGTCTTTAGCTATAATTACAATGGAAGAACTTTTGTCAGCTTTTTTATGAGTATTGATTGAATCATCCATTACTAATATTTCTTTTTGTTATTTTCTTTCAATATGCTTTTTGTTATAATGTGTATGAAGACGTCAAGACGTAGGTCTCTACAAGGAGGTGGTGTCCATTTGAATGTGGCCTGAATTTGGTAAATAATAGTTTGTATTTATCTTCATAATTAGTTTTGGTCAGTGGGTGTTGGAGTGGAACAAAATGTTAATCCTTGTCCTAAAGGTTTGTACTGAGTTTGGTCGAGATAAATCTGCGATTTCTACCAGCCTTGTTAGATTCATTGGAGTTTTATTTGTGCGTGCTTCTATCTCGTACTTTGTATCCGATTTACCGGTTCAAGACTGTTATACCTTTTTCTGGGAATACCTGTCTTCCACTCCGACCAATGTGTTCGGGTTTTGTTGACATTGCGTGATGTTTTAACATTCATATTTTCATTGTTTGTCGCCGTCTTCTTTTCTTTAGATTGTAACTTCGTTGATGTGCCATTCTCCTTAGTTAAGCAATTCCTGTTATTTCCTGTACATTTCTTTTGATGATTTCCGAATACAATAATGGCGTTTCAGTTACCACCAACAGCTTTGTTGGGAAAATCAATTTTATTATTCATTATTATTCCTTGATCGACTAGTTTTTTTCTGGGTTTTGTTATCCTTGTTAGTTGTTGATCTTATCACATTATCTTTGGGTCTTTTGGTTGTTTGGATAGCTAGTTTGTAAATTTCTCTTCTTTTCGGGAAATGAGTTTGTTCCTTTCATGTTGTACTTTGTATTGTATGTTATTGTCAATGTGGAACTTTGCTTTCTTGTCATTGTTTAAATCTTCTTTTAAAAAATTTCATGACTTACGTTTATGTCTTTCTCAAGCGTTTATACACGTAGACAGTGATATTGAGAAATGGTTTTTATGATGTCTAACGACGCTTCTGTCACAGTTCGTTCAATTTCTTGAACAAATCTAAAGTCCTAACCAAATTGTTAACAACTACGATACATCGTTCTTCTACCTTTAATTACCTTTAGATTTTCCCCAAATTTTGTCGAGACAGAAATCGTGAAAAAACATTTACAGTGACACAGATTCCACATACGAGACTGTAACGATGTCACCGATATTGACTTCGCTGAGATTGCATAGAGAAAAATACATACAGTCTTCTCCCGTCGCCATTTTGCTTGTTTATGGGAATACTCTTCAAGAGGGGTGAGTCGATATGACGTAATCTAACAACGTCATGACATGAGCTAAGGTACAACGCACTCATCATGACATCAGATTAATTACGTCACATACTTAGGAGAATTAATTAAATTATATATGTATAAATACAATAGAATCTCATTGGCTCGAACACTGTCGGTGCATCAAAGTCTGTTCGACCCATCTGGTAGTTCGAACCATGCATTCGGCCGTTGTTGGGTGCTTATGTAACATAAACACCAATCGGAAGACCTCGCATATTTCCGTAAAACTGGCTTGGGCGAGATGGTCCGATTGACTCATTAGTAACGAAGTCATCGTCAAATGTCGGATGAGATACATATTTGTAACTATTATTTATCACCGTTAAATAAACAAATAACAAACACACTGGTAGTCTGTATTTATAAATATTTATTTATTTAAAAAATCGTTCTTTACTATGCTGTTGTAGAATCTTTTGCGACATATTGACAACGTTGAGGAAAAAATTAATGCATGAAGCACAGGCGGAGGGCCTTTACCTGTTATTGTTGCAATCACTACATTACATTGATCTCTCCTGTATTTCAAGTTAAAAACAGAATATGCCGACGCTCAGGCGTAGAGTAACGATTAAAATTATTAAAGTAAACCGATTATATATATATACAAAAATGTATATATATATATATATATATATATATATATATATATATATATATATATATATATATATATAAAATGTATATATGTATGTACGTTATATACGTATGTATGTATGTATGTATGTATGTACGTACTTATGCATGCATGCATACATACATACATACATACATACATACATAACTCGACATACATACAATATATAGATATTCATACATCAATACATACATAGCTCAGAGCGCATCGTGTTTAGTCTTGCAATTTGCGGGCGATTCGGTGCCAGAGATTCAAGTCCCAGCAACGACATGGGACAATTTGTGAGGCCAGAAAGGATTTAATTATTCCCTGTGTCAGTGCGTTAATATCTAATTTAAAATAGTTTGTATTTGTATGTGTTGGTACATACCTTCTGCCACATAGTTTGTATCGACGCAGACGAAAGAAGAACATTTTTCAAATTACAAGAATGTCCTAGTTTTGAGTAGTTTACTTTGTTTTGTTAGATCTGCCAAAAATGGTTATATGTTATTATGAGGAAGATAACTCCATAATTATGTAATTACCTTTGTTGTAAACAGAAATTCTTACTTTCATAGATAGTTCTAGCTTTAATTAACTAATTAACTTTTAACCTATTCAAAGTAAAAATCATTTTGAATGTTAAATTATTTTTCTTTTATCTCGTGGTGCATAAACGTGATAATAACATGGTTCTAAGGCCGATATATTATGATGTTGTTGTTTTTTTAAACTAAATATGTACTTCGCTTTAGTTATCTTCAAAATTACAAAATGCTTTCATAGACTGAGCTTATGGCGCATAATGGTAGAACTAAACCAAATAATTTCCGGCTGGGTTAAAGTTCGAGGTGCCCCGAACTTTTGACAGAAACGTCAACACCACAAGTTCTGTGATTGGTTATAAATGTGAGTGTGTTGGTTGTAAAAACAAAAATAGTTTCATCTGGGCTGAAAATGTATGCAATTTTATTTCATCTAGTACCACTGTGTCAAGTAGCCTGGGACATGTGTGGTGTACCTGTAGAAAAAGGTACTCATATTGTGTGCGAAACTAGGGGTGTTATAAAAACATTTGGTTATACCGAAAATGAGCCATGAAAGGTACCATTTTCTTCAGTTAATACTTTGAGGTAGGGGTTGTAGTACTGATATTTATGGATCGTAGTTTCGTTGATATTTTGCATATAGTGTTTTTAAACACAAACGTTAACATGGTCGCCTATGGGATTTTATTTGGTATAGTCATACCTAATAATTATGACTCCACATGTAGGATGATTACCCGGCATACCCTGCCGATTCCGTGTACCCCGGGTTCGGGTGATAGCAAGATAGGTCAACTGACAGCAAGCGTGGAGCAAGGCCTAGTCTAGTAGATAGGTCAACTGACAGCAAGCGTGGAGCAAGGCCTAGTCTAGTAGATAGGTCAACTGACAGCAAGCGTGGAGCAAGGCCTAGTCTAGTAGATAGGTCAACTGACAGCAAGCGTGGAGCAAGGCCTAGTCTAGTAGATAGGTCACCTGACAGCAAGCGTGGAGCAAGGCCTAGTCTAGTAGATAGGTCAACTGACAGCAAGCGTGGAGCAAGGCCTAGTCTAGTAGATAGGTCAACTGACAGCAAGCGTGGAGCAAGGCCTAGTCTAGTAGATAGGTCAACTGACAGCAAGCGTGGAGCAAGGCCTAGTCTAGTAGATAGGTCAACTGACAGCAAGCGTGGAGCAAGGCCTAGTCTAGTAGCCCCGGAATGAGAATACTGCGGCTTCATCATTCACCTCTTCATCATCAATGTCAAAGATAATAAAATAAATTAATAATAATAATAATAATAATAATAATAATGAGTTTCAAAAGTATCCAATCAAACTCTAGAAGATAAGAATTCCATATACTCAATGTTAAATTTCTATTTAAAGACTCATCATTTCCAAAATATATCTTTAATAATGTGTGCAGATCATTATACCATATTTCAAAAAAGTACAATCAAAACTCTAGAAGAATATAGACTTTCAAATTGACAATCTCTATTTTAATGTTTTAAATTTAATTTTTAAAAATAAAAATACTAAAATAACTGTATTAGTTTGTGACGACTGCCCATGAGAATCGGCATATCAAGTTTCAGAACTATCCAATTAAAACCTTAGGAAAAGATAGATTTTCAAGTTTTCATGGTTAAATTTCTATTTAAAATTGTGAAATTTAATTTTAAAAATTAAAAAATTAAACATTTCCGAGATGTGTCAGGGTTAATCGTTTAGGCTTTGAATGCTAAAATGTTTAATATATATATATATATATATATATATATATATATATATATATATATATATATATCTGAAATACCTCTATTAGTTTGTGAAGACTGCCCAAAAGAATCACTGTACTAAGTTTTAAAACAATCAAATCAAAATTGTAGAAAAAGATAGACTTTCAAACGTTCAATGTTAAAATCTTCAAAATTTACAAAAAACATATATTAGTTTGTGAAGACTGACCCGAGGAATCATTCTACTGAGAAGAAGGTAGATTTTCAAATATTTTATGTTAAATTTCTATTTAAAATTTAAAAATTTAATTAATACAAAATAATAGAAAATTCAACATTCAACATCAACATCAATAGTTTGTGAAGACTGTACCAAAGGATCGTTGTACCAAGTTTCAGAACAATCAAATAAAAACTCCATGAGAAAACAGCCTTTCAAATTTTCAGTTTTAATTTCTATTTAATTTTTAAAAATTTAATATAAATACTAACTTTCCAAAATATTTGTTAGTTTGTGGCGACTGCTCCAAAGAATCATAGGTACCAAGTTTCAAAACTATCCCATCAAAACTCTAAGAAAAATTAAATTTCCCAATTTTCAGTTAAAACAAAATTACTTTAAAAAAAAAAAAATATCCCAAATACCTATTAGTTTATGGAGAATGCTCCAGAGGATTGCTGTACCAAGTTTCAGAACAATCCAATGAAACCTCTTAGGCTCTAGAAGATAGCTGGACAGGAGGTTCAGAAAGCGCGTCAACGTCCTAAAGAACGTCGCTCAGCTCACACAGGCCCTTCTTCATGACTGGAATAACATCCCACAAAGGACCAATGGTTAGGAGAGTTAGAGCAGCGACTGCAGCCCGGGGTGGACACATACGCTATTGATTTGGATCAGGAAATAGCATAGGGTATCCACATTTCACCGTTATCCAAGAAACAAAACTCGTCTAAAGTTATTCAGTATTGAAGACATAGCCTAATAATCCGAACAATAAAACATTTGACATATTTACCACCGAATAAAAACTTGCGTTTTTGTTTGTTTTTGTTTTTTGGCGTCAGTATAATAATAATAATATATCTCTAATTCTATTTACTACATGGTTTGATCTGCAGTAATAATTGTGCGATATACAGATCGCTATCTGTAATGATTTAAGTAGTACAAATATATAGTTCACGGTTTTTGGTCCTCTTATAACACTGGATGGAATTTATCTGTAAAAGGGGCAGGACGTAGCCCAGTGGTAAAGCGTTCGCCTGATGCGCGTTCGGTCAAGGGTCGAACCCCATCGGTGGTCCCATTCGGCCATTTCTCGTTACAGCCAGTGACCCACAACTGGTTACGGTCGTGCTGTGTACTTTCCCGAATTTGTGATGCTGCCTATAAAATAGCCCTTGCTGCTAATCGGAAAGAATAGCCCATTGACCGGCCTCGGTGGCGCAGTGGTTAAGCCATCGGACTAAAGGCTGGTAGGTACAGGGTTTGCAGCTCGGTACCGGCTCCAACCCAGAGCGAGTTCTTAAGGGCTCAGTGGGTAGGTGTAAGACCACTACACCCTCTTCTCTCACACTAACCACTAACCAACTAACAACTAACCCACTGTCCTGGACAAACAGCCCAGATAGCTGAGGTGTGTGCCCAGGACAGCGTGCTTGAACCTGAATTTGATATAAGCACGAAAATAAGTTGAAATGAAATGAGATGAAATAGCCCATTGCGTGGAGACAACAGGTTTTCTGTCTTATAGGTCGGGATTCAGCTCACTCGGTTGAGCGCTCGCCTGAAGTGGTTGGCTGCGTTGCAGGATCGAACCACCTAGGTGGATCAATTCAACTGATTGTTTTTTTTTCTCGTTACAACCAGTGCACCTCAGCTGGTCAAAGGCCATGATATGTGCTTTCCTGTCTGTGAGAAAGTGCATATAAAAGATCCTTGCTGCTAATGGAAAAATGTAGCGGGTTTCCGTTGATGACTACGAGTCACAATTACCAAATGTTTGACACCCAATGTGCTCTAGTGGTGTCGTTAAACAAAACAAACTTCTTCTTCTGTGTCATTATCTGTATGGCCCATAGCCATATGTGCGACGCCATATAGCCGTAATTAAAATGTGTCGAGAGCGTCATTAAATAAAACCTTCCTTCCTTCCTTCTTACAATAGTTTCGCTTAAAACGTTATGGTTTATTCATACCTACACATGTGAAATCCATGTTTAAGAGTAAGGCGGAATCGAGCTCAGTCGATAAATCGTTCGCCGAAGGGTCAAAACAGACTTCGTGTTAAAAAATTACCATTTGGACCATTCCTCGTTTCAGCCAGTGCACCACGACTGGTATATCAAATTCCGTGGTATGTGCTATCCTATCTGTGGGATGGTTCATATGAAAGATCCCTTGCCACTAATTGGAATACTGTGACGGGTTTCCTCTCTAAGACTACGTCATAATTACCATATGTTTGACATCCAATAGCTGATGATTATTAAATCAATGTGCTCCAGTGGTGCCGCGATGGAGTGTAAAACTATTTATACATGCGCTGAGTTTCCCGCAACCCCGAAATTTCATATCTGGGCCCGTGCTACAAATTAATAACGACGTCACCCATATAGAATTTGTGTAGCGTTGTCTTGAGTCTAGGCTCTAAACGTTTTATAAGCGTCAGGCCAGACCACGGCGGAATTCAGCCAGATCGAGCAGAAAAAACGTCGGTTATATTGTAACGGTGTCCACTTTTTTAGTTTATACGCTTCACGTTAAACCAAATGGTCACGTCGAGAACCAATCAAATAGTTCGCGAACGTTAGTGAAACGTTCGCTGGCTGAACTTAGGGCTGGAGACACGTACATTATTGGGTTCATATTCAGCTGGAGTGTTTTCATTTGTCACACATCTAATCCTGACGCAATCTAATTAAAATTAGCTCCACTATTACATGTGGATCTAAAGACAGCCAGTTGGAGCTCATGTCCACCAATCAAAACCTTACTTGCAGAATCCTGCCAGTGATTTAAAACTAACAACACTGCGTAGTCCCCAATGTCCAAGTAACATTTCGTCTGTAAATAATAATTTAAATATTGACCAATCACACTTCGACTTTTATAACGTTATTTGGGAGCATACAAATTCTAAAAATATCGGGCGAGTCTATTTTAGTGGCCGCAGTACAGCGAACCATACCAATACGTACGGGGTGGGTTATCAGTCTTCAATTTTACATTAAAAATTATTTATTTATTTATAAAATTAAAAAAAAAAAAATCAGTCTTCAGTTTTACACTACAAATTATTTATTTTATAAAATAAAACATGTTTTAAGGCATTCGTAATTCACACGAAAACATGTCGTATACCCTCAGGATAATTCGGAATGTTTCCAAATTATTTTTAAATCACTGGCAGGATTCTGCAAGTAAGGTTTTGATTGGTGGACATGAGCTCCAACTGGCTTTAGATCCACATGTAATAGTGGAGCTAATTTTAATTAGATTGAATCCTGACGATTCAATAGATTTTTTTTTTTAAACGTACATACAAAAACCCAAAACAATCACAATTCTGGCGCGCGATACACTGCACATGAAAACACCGTCATAAAGAGACTGCCCTAAATTTGCTGCTATTGAAACACGTTCCCGACTTGTAGAAACTTGCTGACGACTATCATTACATGACGTGCAATGTTATCAGGGCCGTAGCTAGGAGTTTTTGTTAGGGGGTCGGGGTTGGTGGCAACTGAGTAGTTAATAGTCTAAAACTCCTTAAACGGTTAAGAAGAGAATTTTCTTTAAGTTTCTATAATTTTGTTCACCCCCCCCCCCCCCCCCCCCTCTCCGCTAGCTACGGCCCTGGTTATTTTCAGACAAGAATATCGTTCTATGTATATGCAGTATGCTTCTGGCCGTCCTAACGTATATTGTACATAGTCCTAAAATAGCTTTTCATTCTACCAATAAATATGAACGACAAAACTGTATTCCGATATCAAAATCGTATCACTCCACAAGGCAAAGTAAGAAGGATGTTTGGAAAAGTCGTGATTGTTTCCATGATCCACTATCAGGTGTTCGTAAATCGAATTCGTAAGTAAGAAAACAATATATATTAGGAAGTAAAAACCACCATAATATAAACATTAGCGCCATCAGAAACACACTGGATGTAGAGACATTGATGTTCTAAACAAAACAAAAAATAAATTAAAGCGTAATTTTAGTCCTTAAACAGGCTCTGTTTGTCGGAAACATCTTATAATGGAAGTAAACTCATGGCAGTCTCTTTAAAACGAGAACGAGGAACACACAGAACATACAGAAATGAATATTTTAAACAAATTTTAACTCCAAGTAACTATTTTTTTATCCCACTGCCCCCGTTTCTTTTACTCCTTTGAATTCCATCTCATTTCTTCCCGACCTGGCAACTCCTCCTATCTTTCAACTTTTTTCGCTGTCCATCTCCACATCCCAGTCTTTGTCTCATCAACCGCGACAGGTCGCTTGTGGTTATCCGTGCCACACACCTGTCATTCCCTATCAGCTGTTAGCTGTCAGCTTAGTCTGACACTTCGGAGAGTGTTCAGTAGTTACTTCTGGCACTGTTAAGAGGCACTTGTAACTACCCACTATGCTCCCTTACTACCGGCGGTCGTTAGTACCGTGGGTCAGACCAGCTTTATTAGCGCCAGAGGACGAAGATGCCAAGTGGATGCAGGGAAATACACAGAGACTGCACCCTTGGAGGAAGTTGAGACAGGTAGGCGATAGTGTGGACAGCTCAGAAGACAAAGTTGGAGGAAACTGACAGAAAGGGTCGAAACAGATAAAAATCGTGGGAGAAATTGGAAAGCTTTTTTTTATATTAGGATACTAGGCAGATATTTATAGATGAGAAAGATGAATGAAAGTGTCAGCAAGATTTGACGGGATTTGTGGACCACTGTTGAAGTAATTGTAATTAGAAGAGGAACATGTTTTTTTTTAAAAAGCCCCAAGGAAATTGTAACTATTATTTTATATTTGCAGAATACCATTAATTGTCTTTTCCTACAAACCTACAAATAGCAACAGTAACAAAAACCAAAACGTCCTGTCTACTTCCTGTTTAAGAGTAAAATAGAAAAGGAAGAAGGAATCATTAGAAGTTTCAACCTCTTTTTATGGACAATGTATATGAGTGGATTGTTTCATTAACCTTTGCGTATTTTGACTGTTGTATTTTTAAATGTCAGTCGACAAATTACTTAAGTAAAATGTAAAAGACAAATCGATTTATATTTTATTTCCGGCTTACCAATTCATCCACAACAAAGACTACGTGATAATCTATTAAATTCACTTTGAAATACTGTAGCAGGGAGCGTGTTAAGGGAATACTACTTTGATCACACGTGATGCAGCGTTAACAAGATGCTCCGTCTTTATCTTATAGTTTCTTGGACTTATCTTTAATCACACCTAAATACATTGATGGTTTTGATTTATAAAAACCTCATTGAAGACAATTTTTATTTTAAAAATAAGAAATAAATTGTTGTTATTTAAGAACATTTTTGCTTTAGTGTATAGATACTGCCTGCGACTAGGCATTCAACGCGTGTGGACATATTACTCTGGAAAAAGGTAAAGTTGCGAAATGAAATGATTCAATTCATTAATTTTTCGTTTTATGTGGATTGCAGGATAACTAAAATCCACAGAGCCTCGCGCTATTCGACATTCTAACCTTAACATGATATAGCCGATATCTTAAGACAGAAACCAGTTATTCACTATACATTATATTAAATTGTTGGATCAAATGAAATAACTACTTGCAATGATCAACTGTACGATCCCATTAAATAATTCGTTACAATTACAGTCGCAAATAGCATGTACATGCACGTGTATATTATTTTATTTATAACAAATAAAACTCAATTATTTTGCGATGTCTTATTTTCAAGTGACTACGGACTTTATATTAAAAATTAACTAAAGTGGTTTGACTCTTGTTAACGCGTTTAAATCAGCTTTAGAGGTGTTCGGGCATGCTTGTGTAGAAACGTTTGACAAATATGTTATGCATTCGAAAAGAATAATTCATAATAGCAAATAGTGTTATATGCATATTAAAACCCCCCAAACAAACCCAACCAATTTCGACACTCGAACCCTCTCCTCTGCACACGCGTTTGCAGGCTGGGGTGGGGAAAACCTCCTCACTTCATGACAATAATGTACTCTTTTTGTACAAAAATCACTAAGGATAGTTTCAATAATATGTGTAGTTACAATATAAAGAAATATAGATGGAATTTGTTCGAACATTTACATATTAAATACATATATAAATATTGTTCCTACACAACGGTAGGTAAGCAGATATAAAAACTTATACATGTACATTAAAACAAACACAGAGGATTGGAAATTTTGGCCTCTCTCTGGAAGTCCTTTGTTTAACTGTTACAGTCTGTAGACGAGGCCTATGTAAGGTTTTTCGAACACTCACAACTCTATACCTCAAACTGAAGGAAGGGCCTGAATTAAGTTTGGGTTTCGTCACACACACACACACACACACACACACACACACACACACACACACACACACACTGTCTCTGTCTCTGTCTGTCTCTCTCTCTCTCTCTCTCTCTCTCTCTCTCTCTCTCTCTCTCTCTCACACACACACACACTGTCTCTGTCTGTCTCTCTCTCTCTCTCTCTCTCTCTCTCTCTCTCTCTCTCTCTCTCTCTCTCTCTCTCACACACACACACACACACACACTGTCTCTCATACACACTCACAAACCCACACAAACACACAATCAGACACATAAGGACACACAATCACATACAAAAACAGTTACACACACACACTCAAATAGTGCCACACACACACACACACACACACACACAGGGGAGAGAGAGAGAGAGAGAGAGAGAGAGAGAGAGAGAGAGAGAGAGAGAGAGAGAGAGAGAGAGAGAGAGAGAGAGAGAGAGAGAGAGAGAGAGAGAGAGAGGGGCATGCTGTGCTGCGCGATAACATAATTTATCTCGCTGGCTTCCTTGTATCGCGTGGTATTTACAAATCAAATGTGTGTTTTGCACGATCGCCGCCTGTTTATACGTTTGAAGAAGGTATCATCACGCTGCACAGTCTTCTGAACGGGTAAACATATAACAAGGGTAGACAAAGCCACCAAGCTAATCATTTATGGCACTTGGAATCTATGTTAATTGTACGGGTTCGGTAAGGGCATGTCCGAACCTTATTCACGGTGCTTATGCATTAGGAAGCGCAGAATTCAGCCAGTCTGAGTGGGAAAACGTTCGCTAGACTGGTTTATGCGCTTCCTGCTAAACCACATGCCCACATCGGGGACCGGTCAAATAGTTTGCGAACTTATGAGTTCATTTTCCATTTACGACACTGCTGAATTAACTTCTTATATTTTAAATGCAAATATTGGTTAAAATGGTAAAGAATATTACAGAACTAATAACTGAAAACGATAGGCTTCTTTCGGACCTAACGTAAATGATTCGGCCAGTAAATCCTCAGCAGTGGATGGGTGACATTAAGCGTGTTGCACGTGCTAAATATGTCAATCTAATTAAAATTAGCTCCACTATTACATGTGGATCTAACAGCAGCCAGTTGGAGCTCATGTCCACCAATCAAAACCTTACTTGCAGAATCATGCCAGTGATTTGAAAATAATTTGAAAACATTCCGAATTATCCTGAGGGTATGCGACATGTTTCGTGTGAATTACGATGAAATATCATGTAACTTTATTTATAACGAAAACAGTAAAATTTGAAATAGAACATATTATTAAGATTTAAACCCATATCAACTCATATAACATTTTTAAAAAACTAAAAACTAAATGTAAATTGCAAAATGTATTTACAAATTACCATCAAATTACAAAGATTAAATTTTCCTTTTGGTATAGGCAAATTCACCGTTAGTCTCCGTGTACTACATAAAGCTAGCTTAGCGTATCTTAGTAACTGGTTTAACGTGTCCATATACCACTAGGGTTTCGAACACTATCCCGAGTCCGGCCTCCGATAGGATCGGGGATCTGACTCGGGACAGGGATAACCTAACAAATAGGGTCAATTTTGAAATTTACATCTAAAAATTAAATAGTGGGCCTTTAAAATTGTGATGCGCATCTCTAATTAATAATTAAAAAAAATTCTACTCATGAAATTTGGTCGCTAGATTAGATCGGGCGGTCAAAAAGAAATTAGATAACTAGGGTCGAACACGCTCATCCTGAGTGACCTCCGACAAGAACGGTGGTCTGACTCGGTATGGGGGGGGGGGGGGGGGGGGGGGGGGGGTAGTGTTGAAAATGGGCAGAATTTTGAAAATAGCAATTAGTTAAAAAAAAACTTAGTAGAATAATAAAAATAAAGTTATGAGCCAAAAATAAAAAGAATTGACTGCTCGGCCGAATATTTATATAATTTGGAGCATTTTAGACGGACAGTCCAAAAATAAATAAGAGAAAGAAGAGAGGATCGGACTATTTAATAATATTTTTAAAAAAAAGAAGTAATTTCGACATAAAATTTTGAAAGGAGGTCTAAAAGTTTAAAGTCCGATCTATATAAAGCTAGCTTAGCTTAGCTTAGTAACTGGTTTAACGTGTCCATATACCACTAGGGTTTCGAACACGCCTATCCCGAGTCCGGCCTCCGATAGGATCGGGGGTCTGACTCGGGACAGGGATAACCTAACAAATAGGGGAAATTTTGAAAATTAACGCCAAAAGTATAAAAAGGGGAAAATAGGGGTTAAAAAGATTTGGCTGCGCCCTTAAAAAAAAATATCAACATTCCTATCCTATATAAATTATTAATATAATATATTTTCGGCGCAAATTTAGATGGTCTGGTCTAATAAAGCTAGCCATCCATTCATACGTGATCTGTGTCCGCATCCGTGTTCGAAAGAAATCGCTTACATGGGAAGACGTTGTGAAGCATCCATTGATCCGCTCCGTGTCCGTGATAAAACGCTTACATGGGAAGACGTTGCGAAGCATCCATTGATCCGTTCCGTTTCCGTGATAAATCACTTACATGGGAAGACGTTGCGAAGCATCCATTGATCCGCGTCCGTTTCCGTGATAAATCGCTCACATGGAAAGACGTTACGAAGCATCCATTGATCCGCTCCGTGTCCGTGATAAAACGCTTACATGGGAAGACGTTGCGAAGCATCCATTGATCCGTTCCGTTTCCGTGATAAATCACTTACATGGGAAGACGTTGCGAAGCATCCATTGATCCGCGTCCGTTTCCGTGATAAATCGCTCACATGGAAAGACGTTACGAAGCATCCATTGATCCGCTCCGTGTCCGTGATAAATCGCTTACATGGGAACACGTTGCGAAGCATCCATTGATCCGCGTCCGTTTCCGTTTCCGCGTGCGTTAGGACTCGCCCTGTGAGCGACTTTCACTGACACGGATGCGTTATTTTGAGGCTTGGCATGACCTCGATGACATCAGTGACAGTGGGACATTTTATTTTTTCTCAATCCAGGGAGAAAGAGTGTTTTCACATATTTCAACACGTATTTATTGATGTTCAATACACGCATACACGGACACGGATGCGGGCGCGAACAAGGGTCACGGGTCACGTATGAATGGATGGCTAGCTTTATAGACTACTTCAGGGAGAATACAAGTGAAGCTGCATACATTGGCTGTTCTAGCATTTTGTTTTCACCCCTGTTTTAAAAATGCGATTTAATCTATATAATTTGAAGATAATTTGTTAAGGAACTTTATTCATTACATATTTTTTAACGATTTGAGATGGTATGAGTTTAAAATTTAATATGTTGTTGTTATACGAATTTTAACTTTATTCATTACAGAGTTGCATTGCAATTCATCGACTCCTGTTTGACGCAAGCGGACTGTAACTCCCTAAACTGTCGTAACTTTACGATCTCGCAATGCAGTGCAAAAAGACTTACAATGATGATGATGCGATGTTGCTTTGGGCGGGACGTAACCCAGTGGTCAAGCGGTCGGTCTAGGATCGATCCCTGTCAGTGGGCCCATTGGGCTATTTCTCGTTCCAGTTAGTGCACCACGATTGGTATATCAAAGGCTGTGGTATGTGCTACCCTGCCTGTGGGGTGGTGCATATAAAAGATCCCTTGCTACTAATGGAAAAAAGTAGCGGGTTTACTCTCTAAGACTATATATCAAAATTACCAAATTTTTGCCATCAAATAGCCAATGATTAATAAATAAATATACTCTAGTGGTGTCGTTAAAACAAACAATTTTTTAACATGCATTTTCTACCCACATCATAATATATGATACAGGACTCCGTAACCAATGTTCAAGTCAAAAGGCAAAACAGTTTGACCGCGACCTTGTCTGACGGTGTGTGTTGGTTTGTGTGTGTGTGTGTGTGTGTGTTGGGGGGATTGTCACTTATCAAATGGTTTGAGCGTCAAGCTCGCCATTTCGCTCTCCGTTCTCTTTCAGTCGGAACCATTAGCAGGAACATTTCGTCAACGAGACTGACCGCTCCAGTGGTCGCACGAATCGGCGTGATGAACCGCTGTCTATGAACTCCCATAACAGTGTCGCAGGAACGTATTATATATTAATTCACGCATTTCCTGGGGAACTAGCCACACAGCCAAGCTGTAATTATCAATGGCAGAGAATAAATGCATGCATTGCAACTCTCGAAATGCCCTACAGCTGCCTCCCCCACTCCACCCTCCGCAAGCTTGTTGAAAATCAGGAATAATCCGAAACCCTTGTCTCTCGATTACTCCAATACGTGACGCTAGCGTTTGGCACCGCCCACCCAACCTGTCATCATATATTAGGCCACTCTGTCTAATTTGGAGATTCATTTTTCTACTGGGAGAATCGGAGAGGACTCGCTGAAAGGTAAGAATTAAGATCGTTTAGAGTGACGCATTACTGACTTTGGACACATTCCAACATGTGTTCAATTTATCAGTTTTGTACGTAACGAAATATTAGGATGTAAAATCTAGTTTAAGTTGTTACAAACATTACTAATGTCATTAGGACGACCATGAAGACGTTGGATATATATATATATATATATACACTAGTAGACATTAAAAAGTTAAAGTTTGTTTTGTTTAACGATACCATTAGAGCACATTGATTAATTAATCATCGGCTATAGTAGACATTAAAGGTACTTTCTCAAAGTTACATAAAGACGGCTTCCCGTCAAATCACAAGCACATTACAATTTGGTATTCGATATAATTGTAAATATGTGTTACAGATACATGTGAAAACAGCCGCTGTTATGTAACACCTTTTATGTATATCTAAGCAAGAAATTGCAATTAATATGGGATTTTAGTATGTTAAAATTCTCTGTTAGCCGGATATATTTGACAATGGAATTTCCGTTTTACCTTTTTTTTTTTTTTTTTGTCTGTATTACTTTTAACACAGAAAAACAATTCTATAGAAATGGTGGATTGTGTGTTAAACGACACGTTAGTGCACCTCTTGCCCGCAGTAACTGTTATTAAATTATGATTGTCTACTATAAAGTGATTTATTTTTTTATTATAATAATAATTATGTTTAAGTTTAATTTTATTTTACATAAAGCAACCTTTGTGCGACTAATAACAGAACCAACACTCACCAATTTCAGCAATGATACTGGTATACAAGTTAATAAAATATTCAAACTTCGATGAGATGTTACAAAGCATTCACTGCATCTGAACGCAGCTCAAAATTAATAAATCAATGTGCTCCAGTGATGTCGTTAAACAAAGCTAACTTTAACTGAACGCAGCTAGTTCTACGTCGTCATACGATGTCACGGCTCGCGCGTTTAATCTGTCGGTCTTCGTTGTAAGTTCGTCAATAAATACATTTCTATTTTGCTAGTAAATCAAATTATTTGGTTGTAATTTTGTATGGGCATACAGTTCAAGGCATAATCTTTAGATTTCTCAAATGAAACGCTAATGTAATTTTAAGATGTTCCCTTTCAAATATGTAATTTGGCAAATATGACCTTTTAATTGAAATAGATTTAAGGGACGACCGTGAGTTTGTAGTAATTTAAAAATATTTTCGGCTAATAAAATGTTTTTACATTATTAAGGTTACTACATGTATTAACTTACATTTTTTTGCTTAGAATACGAATATCTCTATTAAAACTAATGCATTTCTGGACATCGCAATGTTAAATGCAATAACTCAATATCGATTTTTTTTTTTTTTGTCTAAAATAATTTCGTACGTACGAATTTATTATTTCTTGCAACGGCCAAACGAAAGTTGAAATAATTCAGCCTAAGGTCATTCCAAATGTATTTATTTGTATATTGTTTTGTATTAAAAACATGTCAAGGTAAGATAGTATTTGAAAATAAAAGAAAAAAAGCAGGATGTGTGTTTATTTTATTGTTGGAAGGGCAAACGGATGTCTTGCTAGGCCCGACAACTCAAGATAGTCGCTTTAATAAACATATATTTGCTATCAATACGCCATAAAGGGGTACGACCTTCTGTTGACGTCTACTTTGTAACTGCAACTCCCCCGTCCTGAGGGAAAATGTTACTTACAGCCCTATTGGAATAATACTGAAAACGCGTGCCTCGAGGGATTTTGGCTCTCATAGCAGGTCGATCAAATAAGAATCAAACGTAGAGTGACTGTTGGATATCTACTATATTTAATATTTGTACCTCTAAATATAAACAAAGTAAACAATTGAAATAACTATTACAGAACTTGCGGCGTTTATGTGTTATCTCTGTACGGATATTTTACATCGCACCAGTACGGATATCTGAGGTCATATTTTATATACAATTATTTTGTTAATGTATCAGGGAGACGCAGGACGTTGAATACAATAGTCCATGTTCATAATACAAACACTTGGTCTCTGTCGTGTTCTGTTTATGATTCTCCAACACATTTTAAACTACGGCTATTAGTATTTTAATATATGGTAGTTACATCACTGTCAAGAATGAGATAGGAAACAATTTTACTGAAAGATGGAAGGAAATGTTTTATTTCACGACGCATTCAACACATTTTATTTACGGTTATCTGGCGTTGGACATATGGTTAAGGACCACACATATATTGAGAAAAGAAACGGCTGTCACGACTTCGTGGCCTACTCTTTCCGACTAGCAGCAAGGGATCCCATCCCACAGATATGATAGTACATACCACGGCCTTTGTTACATCAGGGGACGGGACGTAGCCCATTGGTAAAGTGTTCGCTTGATGCGCTGTCGGTCTAGGATCGATCCCCGTCGGTGGACCCATTGGGATATTTTTTGATCCAGCCAGTGCTCCACAACTGGTGTAACAAAGGCCGTGGTATATACTATCCTGTCTGTGGGATGGTGCATATAAAAGATCCCTTGCTGCTAATCGAAAAGAGTAGCCCATGAAGTGGCGACAGCGGGTTCTCAGTATCTGTGTGATCCTTAACCATATGTCTGACGCCATATAACCGTAAATAAAATGTGTTGAGTGCGTCGTTAAATAAAACATTTCCTTCCTTGTTACATCAGTTGTGTAGCACTGGCTGGAACGAGAAATAGCCCAATGGTCCCACCGACGGGGATCGATCCTAGATCGATCGCGCATCAGGCGAGCGCTGTAACACTGAGCTACGTCCCGCCCCTTACTGATAAGGCCCCAACCCCCTAAAATACAAAGGCGGATCTAGCCCCCCCCCCAAAAAAAAAATATATATATATATATTTTTGCGATAGTTATAATTTTATTATATATTAATTTTCTTCTTTTTTTACGATCCCCCTCCAAACCTCCTCCAAAGTTCCCTTGGCATTACACTTCATGTCACTGCCCCCCCCCCCCCCAATGGATTTTCTGGATCCTCCACCGAAATATCTCAGTGGACCTTTTCTTTTCCTTTTATATATTTTTTCCATTTCCTGGATCCGCCCTGATACTGATACGTACCCCATACAAAATAATGTAACACTATGCTTTAATAAATAAGACAGCTACATTGATCGAAAGTATTTTACATTGGCTGCAAACCCGAGCTCGTCTCTTTAATGAATTGCTATGTATAGCATATTTTATTAATTTAGTTTTAAGTTGCCTTTTTATGGATGTTTACTTCTTTAAAAAAAAAAATACAGACGTATACTTCATGTTACACTGCCGTGTGTATTATCGTGCTAATTGATTTACAAAATGTGTATGATGTGACAAATACATTAATGTCATATTGTGAATTATACCACAACGTTATTTGAGAACACTGGGTGAGTTACCGTTTAAAATCAGAGGCCACATATCAATAGTCAAGGTTGGTATTGTTTTACATATTAAACCACATGAGTAGTGAATTCTATTTATCCTATAATAATTCTAAAATAACATTTACATTCGATATTTAGAAATATATGACGTCATCACAGCTGGCACAAATGTAATTTGACAGGTCTTCTTCGCTTGTAAACAAATAATTTATTGACAGCAAAGAATAGATATATTAAACGGGTTAACAAACCCATATGAACCAGTGTCTGTGAGTGTGTGTGTGTGTGTGTGTGTGTGTATGTGTGTGTGTGTGTGTATGTGTGTGTGTGTATGTGTGTGTGTATGTATGTGTGTGTGTGTATGTATGTGTGTGTGTGGGGTGTGTGAGTGTGTGTGTACGTGTGTGTGTGTGAGTGTGTGTGTGTGTGTGTGTGAGTGTGTGTGTGAGTGTGTGTGAGTGTGAGTGTGTGTGAGTGTGTGGGTGTGTGTGTGAGTGTGTGTGTGCGTGTGTGTGTGAGTGTGAGTGTGAGTGTGTGTGTATTGGCGAATACACACAGCTGAAAATCGTGTATTGACGAATGCGCACAGCTGAAAATCGTGTATTGACGAATACGCATAGCTGAAAATCGTGTGTTGACGAATACGCATAGCTGAAAATCGTGTGTTGACGAATACGCATAGCTGATTATCGCGAATTGACGAATACGCATAGCTGATTATCGCGAATTGACGAATACGCATAGCTGATTATCGCGAATTGACGAATACGCATGGCTGATTATCGCGAATTGACGAATACGCATAGCTGAAAATCGTGTGTTGACGAATACGCATAGCTGAAAATCGTGTGTTGACGAATACGCATAGCTGATTATCGCGAATTGACGAATACGCATAGCTGATTATCGCGAATTGACGAATACGCATAGCTGATTATCGCGAATTGACGAATACGCACAGCTGATTATCGCGAATTGACGAATACGCATAGCTGATTATCGCGAATTGACGAATACGCATAATTAGAAAACCTTTTCAAAGTTAAAGTTTGTTTTGTTCAACGACACCACACATTATTGGACATCAGACATTTTATGCATTTTCCCATAGACTGGACAGCACATACCACGGCCTTTGATAGACCAGTTGTGGTGTACTGCTTGGGATGGGAAAATAGATAATGGGACACTGAGCTGGTTCGATCCTACGACGCAAGCACCCCAGACGAGCGCTCTACCGATTGAGCTAGATTCCGCCCCACAGTTATTTTAACTGTCTTAGGTATTCTATCCGCCATGTTTGGGAAGATCATCCTGTCAGTATTTCCATATTAAGCCTTTGTTTTCTTACAAGTATTTATTTCATTTAAATTTATTTTCGTTCTTATATCCAATTAAGGTTCAAGCACGCTGTCATGGACACTCACCTCAGCTATCTGGTCTGTCTGTCCAGGACAGTGGGTTAGTTATTAGTTGTTAGTGTTTAGTGAGAGAGCAGATGGTATAGTGGTCTTACACCTACCCATTGAGTCGCTAAAACTCGCTCTGGGTTGGAGCCCGTACCGGGCTGCGAACCCTTTACCTATAAGCCTTATGTCCGATGGCTTAACCACGACACCACCGAGGCCGGTCTTACAAGTAGATAATTTTGTATAGATGTAATATTTTTTTATGAAGATCAATGAAGATCGTTTTGTCAACAAATAAATAAGAGGGAAAAGAATCAGCCATATGCCAAAAACACCCGTATGTGTTTACAATATAATACAAATTATAAATATTTGGTACATCTGTCTGTTTTAACGTAGCGGAAATATAATTACTGATATTCAGTTGTATCTTAGCGAAATTTCGACCACCCTATGTGTTCGTTTTCTGTTGCGCTCTTATACAATATGTTGCCATAACAATGAGTCTGGGTTCTTCTAACATAGTCCCGTCAAAATAAGGTTTAACGTAGAACAAATTGCAACAGAAATGATGTTTATTGCAACTGTTCCCTGAACACCCCCTGAACAACATATCAAAAATCTACATTGATGTAGATAGTGCAAATGTGTTAATTTGCATAATTTCAAAATGGCTGCCATGCAAACACAATGGCAAACTATTTCAAGATTCAGTGGACACATACGTGGAATTATCAGTGCTACGACTTAAATATATTCACACATATTCTTTAAAATTCATTCAGAGATATATGGAAGGAAGGCAATCTTTTATTTAACGACGCACTCAACACATTTTATATACGCTTATATGGCGTTGAACATATGATTAAGGACCACATACATATTGAGGGAGAAAACCCGCTGTCGCCACTTCATAGGCTACTCTTTTCGATTAGCAGCAAGGGATCTTTTATATGCACCATCCCATAGAGATGATAGCACATACCACGGTCTTTTATGTACCAGTCGTGGTGCACTGCCTGGAGCGAGAAATAGCCGAATGGGCCCACTGACGGGGATCGATCCCTAACCGACTGAGCATCAAGCGAACACACAGATATATGGATGAAAAATAAATTTCAAGGTGGCTACCTTTATTAAAAACTGGTACCAATATTCACGACTCGCTGTGGGTGGGAGCCGGTATCGTGTTGCGAACCCTGTACCTACCAGCCTTATGTCCGATGGCTTAATCGCGACACAACCGAGGCCGATTTAAGCACTGAGACACTGGACATTTACTAAATAGCCTAAGTCCGTGCTGGAACCCTATCTGAGAGAGGTATAGTTTACCAATATTTTAAATCTTGGAAACTTTGTGCTTTTCACAGATGCGTTTATTAACATTAAGACGGTTTAAAACCACGTAGAAACGATAAAGTGGGCCATACGCCTCTCTCCCAAAGTACATCTGATTAGCTCAACAAAAACATTTGTAAATTTATCATCATGTTTTAGAAAAATAACAATAACTAGCTACGTAGAGGGAATTTTCACGCATTACTTTTACTATATACAAAAACTATTCTTTGACATGTCTTAGTGCAATATAACTATAGTGCTGTCGGAAATAGAATAAAAATTATTTTCGTCGATTATTCCTTACATATTAAACAGACAAATAAATATTTTGTAAATAGGCCTATCTATTTAATTATAGTCTACCTAATTTAGCATTTACTTGTTTTGGCTCTCATTGATGTACAAGGTGGTGTTTACTCTTGAAATTAAAAGAAATATGTCAGTAAACAGGTGATTTGTGTGACCTTTATTGGAACAGACTATAGCAAGGTTTGGTCAACATCTGTCAATTTCATTGCTGTTACAATATGTGAGGGACCGTTTCTGATCAATCTAATTAAAATTAGCTCCACTATTACATGTGGATCTAACAGCAGCCAGTTGGAGCTCGTGTCCACCAATCAAAACCTTACTTGCAGAATCATGCCAGTGATTTGAAAATAGATTGAAAACATTCCGAATTATCATGAGGGTATACGACATGCTTCGCGTGAATTACAAATGCCTTATTTAGACCAGTAGAACTAATTTTAATCAGATTGCTAACAGTGCTGTAAATAATAATTTAAATATCGACCAATCACACTTCGCCTTTTATAACGTTATTTGGGAGCATACAAATTCTAAAAATACCGGGCGAGTCTATTTTAGTGGCCGCAGTACAGCGAACCATACCAATACGTACGGGATGTGTTATCAGTCTTCAGTTTTACATTACAAATTATTTATTTTATATAAAATAAAACATGTTTTAAGGCATTCGTAATTCACACGAAACATGTATACCCTCAGGATAATTCAGAATGTTTTCAAACTATTTTCAGATCACTGGCATGATTCTGCAAGTAAGGTAACTTATTTTGATTGGTGGACACGAGCTCCAACTGGCTGCTGTTAGATTCACATGTAATAGTGGAGCTAATTTTAATTAGATTGGTTTCTGATGATGGTTTACTTCTATTCCTCTCCAAAACAAAATATTTGTAGACATTTATAAGTAACTTTTGAGCAAAACTGTCAAGAACCATTTTGAGTTTGTGATCTATTTTCCGGTATTAAAGGTGCTATCTCAAAGTTGCATAATGACAGCTATTGCAAATCATGTTTTTATTAAATTTTGCTTTAACATTTAAAGACTACACCTATAACTATAAGCACATAAATGATTATAGGAAATGATTTTATCTACTAATAGAAAATATTTTTTTATTGGAGAATCTTTATCACAAACAGATACTCACATATAACGTCTGATATAGCACCTTTAAGTGATTGCAAGATTGTGTAAATTTCTATTGTATTTATATTGAACTTAAGTTCACTAAATATGCTGATCAAAATTAATAATTTACGCTGCAATTCAAAATAATCAGTTATCTTGGAGTTTTAAATTAAAAGTTTAAGAGTAAATACAATTGACACATACCCATTTAAATGTGTTATAGTCTGTTCCAATAAAGGTCACAAATATCCTGTTTACTGACATCTTTATTTTAATTTCAAGAGTAAACACCACCATGCACATCAGTGAGAGCCCAAACAAGTAAATGCTAAATTAGGTAGAGTATCATTAAATAGGTATTTACAAAACATTTACTTGTCAGTTTACTATGAAAGAAATAATTGACGAAAAATCATTTTTATTCTATTTCCGACACTACTTTAAATGTCGGCCACTGGTGTCTACACTAGTACATATAAAACATGTTAAGCAAGATTATATAGATATAGGTATAATACGTGATTAGTATCACTGTCCCGTTAAAACACATAAATAAGAGGGGAAAGAATCAGCCATATGTTTACAATATAATAAAAATTATAAATATTTTCTGTCTGTCTTAATGTGGCGGAAATATAATTACTGGTATTTTGGTTGTATGTAGGCGAAATTTAGACCGCCTCAAGTGTTTGTTTTCTGATACACATGACTATCTTTATGATTTATTCTTACACTCTCATACAATATGTTGCCATAACAATGATTCTGGGTTCTGAGAAAAGTTCGATTAGTTGTGATGTGTTATAGAACCTATTAATTAAATGGCAGGATATTTTTAACGAGACGGTTTCCATAATAGCATTGTGCTTCACTGGGTGGGGTTTTGTTTCTTCTTGCGTGTGTGCATCCATGAGTACATTCGTGTGTGCGTGTTTTTGTAAATGCTAGTATGCTATTAGCAACATGAACCACCGTTTGACATTTGAAATTATTTTCAAACGATTTTTGTTAAAATAAACATCCAAAAACTATAACAAAGACATTTCAGGTTTTAGATACCTCATCAGCTCCAGAAATACCACTGATATATATATATATATATATATATATATATATATATATATATATATATATATTCAATTTAGTTTTGTATCATATATAAATCCAGTTAAGTGTCAAACATGTATCTAGACAATACGCATTTAAGAAAAGAAATAATAATAGTTTCACTTGTTCGGAACGAATCATGATTGACTGGTATATCATTTTATTAATTATACAAAATGTATATGGAATATGAGAACTTTATAAATAATTTAAAATTCGTCTTCGCAATATATCGTGAAACGTATCGCAATTCAGGTTCCTGTATCGCAATATATCGTGGAACGTATCGCAATTCAGGTTCCTGTGTCGCAATATATCGTGGAACGTATCGCAATTCAGGTTCCTGTATTGCAATATATCGTGGTACGTATCGCAATTCAGGTTCCTGTATCGCAATATATCGTGGTACGTATCGCAATTCAGGTTCCTGTATCGCAATACGAAAATGTTGGCAATATACATCACTAATTTTTACTATCTGGGATGTCTCAGATAAAGTTGAAAACAACACCAACACAAACAACAAAACAAACAGCAAAAACAAACAAACAAACAAACAACTACCAGAAATAACAATAGCAAGCATGTGTGTGGCATGGATAATCACAAGGAACAAGCATCCATCGCGGTTGGCGAGACAAGGACTGGGACGTGGAGGTGGACAGTGAAAATTAAAAGGCAGGAGGAGCTGCCAGATCGGGAAGAAATGAGATGAAAATCAAAAGGCGATAAAGGAAAGTGGGCAGTGGGATAAAACAAATTTTTTAAAAATAAATCCACCAAAAAAACACCCATAAAAAAGCAATCAGCAAACAACAGTAAAAACAAAAACACAAACACCTTCTGAAAAATAATGTTACATCAAAAATTTATAATTTGTCCGACTTAATGCATCGATCCTAAATACAAACACCATCTAATAATCGGAAAACTGGTGGCAGCAACGTTCGTGTGGGTGGGTGGTAGCAACGTTCGTGTGGGTGGGTGACAGCAACGTTCGTGTGGGTGGGTGGTAGCAACGTTCGGATATGGTGATAGTAACATTCGCGGAATCTGGTGGTATGAAACTTTCAGCTGTTGTTCTTACCAGAGGCTACTAATATCTCTATCGCCTTAATATTTGCCATGTTTAATGAATAGGAATAATGCAGTTCTTTTGTGTCGAACACCATAGTAACGATGGCATTTCACAAATGTATACTAATCGAGTAAATATTACTGTTTTGACACGGATTCATGTGTGGGTCGCGGATTCATATGTGGCCTAGTTAAATACCTTTGTTGAATTGCTTTGTTATACTGCTTTTCTTGAAATGATGTTTACCGTGATACATAAACGCACGCAAACACCTTGTCTATACACGAGATGGCATTATGCTACCTGTAAATACCTGTATTTGTTAATGGTTTTGTTGTTTTGCTGCTGTATTTGTTGTTGTTTTAAACCTTTCTGCCTTTTCGTGTGGTACGCATTCAAGATTAATCTTATTATTTTTCAATTATGACTGGTTGTCTTTGTTTACGAACAAAGAGTACCTGCTAACACTATGATTTGTTTTTGTTTTTTGTTTTTTTTAGTTGGATGGGGGTTACGTCTTGGCGTTTTTTATCCGAACATCAAATGTTATTGAACATATTAATCCATAAGCCAGGTCTATTTATGTCGGAGAGTCAGGAATAGCACAATAACGATACTTCTATGGATGAACACATAGGGCACTTTTGGACGAAAGGAGACTTATTCCGTATGTATGTCCCTCCATCACTCGCAGACTCCGTTGGTTACAGCCTTGAGATATTTTTAACTGAATGTGCCATTCTAAATTGAGTTTTTGGGAAAATTGAATTTCACGAGTCGCTAAATATGTCATTCCAAACTTGACTTACGCACACTGTTTTATACATTTAATGTTGCTGCAAAGACATTTATTTTGTTTTACTATTTTATTATCATTACTATTGTTTTTAGCGTTTCTTCATTGATTATTGAGGTTTTTGGAGTGTGATGGACTAAATGTGTTCTTGTTGTAGAGTAAGAGGAAAGCAAACACTGGTCAGTTTTACCATTATTGATTTTCAATCAGTGTGATTTTGCTTACAATGTTGTTTGCCAAATTGACTAATTTAAACCTCTCCCAACGAAAACAAGAAATTTGATCTGATCTGATCTGATCTTCTTATCTTATTTCATGTTATCTTACCTTATCTTATCTTATCTTATCTTATTTCATCTTATCTTACCTTATCTTATCTTATCTTATATTATTTCATGTTATCTTATCTTACCTTATCTTATCTGGTTATTACGCAGGTAGTTTTTAATGAATATTTTTGCGATAGCTAAGAGTACAATAGTAATTCTACAAATTATTGCATGTACTATAGACGCGTGGGTGAGCTGATCATCCAGGCTGGTAAGTGGTTAGAGTGTGTGTAATTAGCTATTGGGTCTCAGACAAAGGGATGTGAAGGAATGAAAGTTAATACAGTTTAAGGTTAAAACACAGTGTGTGGAATTGTGGTGATTTTCATCAATTCTGAATGAATGAATGAATGAATGAATGTTTAACGACACCCCAGCACGAAAAATACATCGGCTATTGGGTGTCAAACTATGGTAAATGCAAAAACAATGTCGTCAATTCTGGTGTAAGACAATCGTCTGGGTTGTATTAATGGTATTACACTTTACAAAAGAAGTTTAAAACATCAGTCACTCTCTCTCTCTCTCTCTCTCTCTCTCTCTCTCTCTCTCTCTCTCTCTCTCTCTCTCTCTCTCTCTCTCTCTCTCTCTCTCTCTCTCTCTGTGTGTGTGTGTGTGTGTGTCTCTCTCTGTCTCTGTCTCTCTCTCTCTGTGTCTCTCTCATCTCCAAACTCATCCGTTCCACCCACTCTGTCGCTACTTTCATCATGGAAATCTGAACACACTCCGTGAGTGTTACAGAACGTTTAGAGTGACCCGGAAACGAGACAAGATTTCGTTTCTCAACTAACAACATCGACCGATGACTGAGTATACGTAAATTTCCGGTTATAGAATTGTTGGAATGGATCACGCGGCCATGTTCGTGCGCTCGCGTAACTTGAACGTTGTCTGTAAACCGGAAGTCTTTTCTCCAACACCAAGCAAAGATCACGTATTCCACCAGACGAAGAAAACATCAAAAATGCGTTTTGGTCTTGTTTTCTATTCACGTCCTCACGCACAAAATTTAATTTGATCCAATGCGGATCTGTTCGTCTATTCTGAGAAAATATTTTGGTGTGCAACCAGCTTCGTCGTGATAACACTGCAGTCTCTGGGGTTTAAGAGAACAGATTAATATCAAGTCAGTTTGAGATTTTGTTTTCATTCATTTCATAGTTTAATATTTAACGCCCGTTTAACAAACATTAAGTACAACAAAAGACGGAAGAGGTATTGCTGAAGCAAACATTAATTTCAACTGTCTTTGCTAGGATAATCCAGATTAAGAATATTAAAAAGCAGCTGTCATTGATTGTTTTGCCTACATGTATGTCTATAAATATGGACCTACGCCGATAACGTTGAACAAAAGTTTAACGTTTGTGTTGTTTAACAATACCACATCGATTTATTAATCATCGCCTATTGAATGTCAAACTCTTTTGTTAATTCTGACATAAAGACTTCGAGAAAACCATTACATTTTTCCATTTCATTTCATTTTAATTTATTTTCGTGCTTATATCCCATTAAGATTCAAGCACGCTGTCCTGGGCACACACTCCTCAGCTATCTGGGCTGTCTGTTCAGGAGAGTGTGTTAGTTGTTAGTGAGAAAATAGAGGGTGTGTGGTCTTACACCTACCCATTGAGTCGTTAAAACTCGCTGTGAGTGGGAGCCGGTACTGGGCTGCGAACCCAGCACCTACCAACCTTATGTCCGATGGCTTAACCACGACACCACCGAGACCGGTTTTTCCATTAGGTTACTGGGTTATATCCCTCCCCCTTATTCCAGGCAGAATCAAGCCGCTGTAAACCTTATTGTCCAGGCAGAATCAAGCCACTGTAAACATTGTCCAGGCAGAATCAAGCCACTGTAAACCTTATTGAGATATATGTATGCAATTTTGTCACTGGTTATAACTCAAGAGCGCTCGTATAATATGCGATGGGTCGAAGGATCGACCCTTCTCCGTGAACACTGCTTTTCTTCCGTTCCAACTAATTCCACGACAGTTAGATTAGCACTGTCATTTCACTGGGTTTTTTTAACTGTTGGTAAGTTCTGTAAACGTTTTCTTTTTTTTTTAAAAGATACACCCGTCTTTCAATATTTAAGAGCCAGTGCACCACGACTGGTCGTGGTATGTGCTATCCTGTCTATGAGATGGTGCATATAAAATATCCCTTGCTACTAATGGAAAAATGTAACAGGTTTCCTCTCTTAGACTATATGTCTAAATTACCACTTATCTGACATCCAATAGCCGATGATTAATAAATCAATGTGCTGTATAAGTTGGTGGGGTTTTGGGGTGTTTGTTTTTTATTGTCATTTTTTATTTATTATTTATTTATTTATTTTAGAATCTTATTGAATAACAATATAGACTAGAGATACAGTTTTGTGTTTTAATTCGAATTAAGTCATTTACGTTAAATATTCAATCATGAGAAATAATGTATAAACTCATTAAAGTGTGAAAAGCATCGAAGTCAATGTCCCATTGTACATAAATAATTTATCAGTTATATCAACTCCTTGCATGTGTCAACTCTTGAAGAGTAATGAGCAACTGTTGCTTTTGTCTTGTCGTCATAAATATTACCAAGTTCCACAATGGAAGAGAATAATGGGTAAGGGTAAATACCACCAAATCAAATCCCATAGACGACAATAGTAACATACATGGTTTAATTCAGCTACAAATAACCTTTCAATGAACGTATACAGTTAAACCTGCTCTAGCGGCCACCTGTATAAAGCAACAATCTGTGTTAAGGGGCCTCATTTTTATTCTCCCAAATAATCTAATATTGTACAAACTGACCTGTATTAAACAATCGCCTACCTTAAAGGGCCACTTTTTAATATTCCCTTTAGTGTTTGCTTAACACAGCGTTGACACTGATATAAATAATAAAATAATTCGCTCTTAAAAATCGCAGATTGTTCGTTTCGCATATTAGTCGTATCTGTTGGTCGAGTTACGCCCACAAAATTGTCATTCTAATGTTAGTGGCAATTCGAAAATGTTTCAAGCACAATAGTACCGTGTTCACTGATATAGTTCAAGTACACTTCAGTAATTTATATACCAGATGAAATAGCACTTTAGTACAGCAAATGTTTTCACATATTTCTAACAGCAAATATGGCCATATTCAACGAATCATTTTATGTTTGGGGGCTCTTCGAACACTGACCAGTTGAAATGCTATTTGGAGTTGTGCTACCGGAATATAATGACTCTAGTTTTTAGTATAAAACGAGATTTCTGTATTAATGGAATATACCCTAGTTTTTAAACACTAAGGCGTTAATTCTTTTACTATTAAGCCGTTTTGTATAACTGAAATCATACTTTACTTAGATTTATGGTTTAGATGATCAATTTCCGTACATTCGAAGTGTTTTCGGTCATCCTGGTATTTTTAATATCGCAAAATGGATGTTTCATATTTTTAAAAACGCACGTGCGTCTGAGAAGTACCAGTTATGGAGTCGAGTTTTAGTCTATTTTTAGATTTTATATATCCATTTCAGACTCAAGTTTCACTCAATTTTAACTTTATCCAAATATGTTACAGGTTTGTAGATTAAATAAACTTAGTGTTAATTTTCACGGATTGAAACTAGGGTATGTCCCTTTAAAGTTAGTAAACCTCCCCCAGTACCTGTAAAATTGTTTACACCTACAATTTTAGTTATGTTGTAGGTTTGTCATCAATTAATGTTTACAACTGCCTTTCTTCGATATAAAATTTCGTCGTCATTTTAGTATAATTGTAACAGATTGGTAGCGCCAAATGACTGGCTCGTAAAAGATCATCTTGTAGTTGTATTTTAGTGCAGGGCGCACATTAAGTCAACACTGTTCACACTTTCTACGTACCTTCGGACTAGTTCTATTTATACACCACTTCCGGTCTCGTTGTCATGGTTTCTTTTGTTAAAAGTGTAGTGTATTCACCCATTTCCTCCAAAAGTGGAGGTGTATCACAATGCACCTACAGTTTTGAAGGAAAAGTGTAGGTGTATCGTGATACACCTACACTGTAGGGATATTCATAGATACACCTCGTAAAGTGTGGGTATAACTATTACGTAACCTATATTGGACATATACCAGAATTGCGTGGCACAGAATGAAACTTAAAACTGGATGGTTAAAATATATCGATGTTGCGTCTTTAAAAACACTAGCTTTAGTCTTTCTTTCTTTCTTTGTTTCCTTCTTTCTTTGCTTCTTTCTTTCTTTCCTACCTCCCTTTTCTTTATTTCTTTATTTCGTTTTTTCTCGCTTCTTTTTTTGTTTGCTTGTTTTTATCTTTCTTTCATTCTTTCTCCAATATTATTTAACAGATTGCAAAACAAATTAGTTCACTGTCTTACAAAATAATGATAATATACACGTTATGTCTAATTGTTTTAATAGGGTAATGAAGATAATATACACGTTATGTCTAATTGTTTTAATAGGGTAATGAAGATAATATACACGTTATGTCTAATTGTTTTAATAGGGTAATGAAGATAATATACACGTTATGTCTAATTGTTTTAATAGGGTAATGAAGATAATATACCCGTTATGTCTAATTGTTTAAATAATTCATGAAGTTAATAACTACGTTATGTCGGTTTTAATAGTATGGAAGTTAATATACCCGTTTTATCTGTTTCAGTAGTCATGAAGTTATTATACATGTTATGTCTGTTTCAATAGTGAAGAAGATAATATACACCTATGTTAGACATTACATATAAGAAATACACTTAAAATGAAAATGAAATATGCTGGGAAATGGATAAAAAGACGAAACGTTAAAAAAGTACAAAATGTAGTTTTACCATTCTAAAAGAACAATACATTTTCAAAACTGAGATAATGTTTGTATTATTTTTATCAGTAGTATTTTATGAAGAAAAAACATAAGCGAATTCATAATTTATTCTTAATGCAAAATTAAAATCTTATCTTAAGAAAGTAGTTCGTGGATTTAAAAGAAAGAAAAAAACTTAATTAAACAGAGGAATGAAAATGAGGAAGTAGGAAATAAATTTTAAAATTGCTCAGCTGCACATTTATTATTTAGGTTTGTGACGGATGTAGTTCGTGCCGCCGCTTCCTCGACAAAGGTTAATAGAATGTGATAGTTTTCTGTGAAATCCCCAAATGTCGTAATAACTACTTGCCATTTGCCTAAATACGAACTGAGTTTGATACGTGGGATTTGTTGTTCTTGTTTCTTTGTTGTTGGGTTTTTTCTTTTTCCCCGATTATTTTTTAATTTCACTTCGAATATAAATTTCTCTCATATCAATTATATCTATCTTTGTCCTTTTGTCTGTCTGTCCTTTTATATATGTTTTAGATACATGTATTCATTTAGCAATAATAATAATAATAATAATAATAATAATAATAACTAATAATAATAATATTAATATAGAGAATACTACATAAGTGGCCGTTAGATACTATTTATCTTACAACGAGTTGTTTTAAAACGTATCTACGAGCGAAAGCGAACTGGATACGTTTTTAATCAACGAGTTGTAACATAAAGAGTGTATATTAAACGAGTTACCGGTTATTATCAAATTTATGTCCCCGGTGAAGTAATTTTCACTTGTCATGAACTTTAGCGAGTGACAAGTGAAAATCGTTTCACGAGGGATATAAATTTGATAATAATTGATAGCGAGTTTGTTAAGTTTATTTATTACCCCCAACTATTTAGGGTTTTTTTAAAGCCTTTATTTTCGGCTACACGTCCATGTATATAGAAACGACTAAAGCACTGTTCTGGGTATTGCTTTAACTTTGTATTTTAATAACATTCAAAAACCAAAGTTCTATATATTCTGTAAAAAAATAATAATCTATAATGAATTGCATTAAACTGACATTTCATTACAAGTTTAACACTGAAAACAGAAAGGCGTAAACGCAAACGCTTTAAACTACGTGACGTTATTTTGTGTGCTTTGCCAAATCGCGATGACGTTATATTTAGTACCGACAAGGTGATTGATTTGTTGGAGTCAAATCGACCAATAGTATTGTACGTTAAACCAATGCAGAATATTTCCCACTGAGAAAATATGAAAAAAAAATTTTCCGCGTTATGAATGACCGCTGAGGTAATAAATAGTATCTAACGGACACGAATGTTGTATTCTATTTCTTACATATCCTAAAAAAAAACAGTTTTAAAATAAATAAAAATGCCTTTTCCAACTAAAATCTATTTACGGCCCTTTCCCTTATAGTTAACTTGCGCGTCACAGACAAATCAATTTCAGGTTATCGTGTACGTCACGGAGTGATCCATATGACCGTCTTTTGTTTCATTGGATAGTATGGCATTTGGTGATCGTCATCACCAAGGAGCAGCCAGTCGTATGTCTTTAAAATGTTAAATGTTAATTGTGTGGGAAAGTGAATATAAGATACCTTGCTGCTAATGGGACCAAATGTAGATTTTCTCAGTATACAGCTGTTTAACATCCAGTAGCTTATGATTCATTAATCAATGTGCTCTAGTAGTGTCATTAAACGAAATAAACTTTAATATAATTTGCTCATCAATAATGGTAAAATAATGATTACATATCGTTCGTTATGAATTTTAAAAATATTAATTTTTTTATACACGATGTATTAATAAATCTATTTATAATTATTGTACATCGTGTATTAATGTATCTGTTTAAAATTATTCAGACGTCACCATTTAAAGGGGGAGTTCTCACTCTCATAGTCCAAGAAGAGTAATTTTTACTCCCCTTAGCATGTGAATGTCTGTGATATTAATATGCTAATATCTTAAATGACTAAGTTAGGTAAGCAATTACTCACTCCCCTCAGTTTTCTCTGAAAATTCTTATTTAAAAAATTACTGTCATATGTGCGTAATGATGTTATTACACAAAAAGATTGAAGATGTGTAACAGATATTTTGACGTATCGGCTGAAATCTCTGTGTAATCATCGCAATGCGATCGTCGTGGGACAAAAACGTATCGAGTTTTAAGTGATGGCACGCCAACGGGCTCAGTCTCCTGCAACCAGTCGGAAAATTAGCTTCCTCGCCAGCTATTTATCACTGAATAATAGCCTACAGAACATACAGCCGTGTTAATTTGCGATGGGCAGAGCCAGTGGATCGCATGAATGAAGGAAATAACATTTTTAATCAAATACTCTTTTAATTAATGTGACCAGCTCATTCGTGTTTTTCTGTCCCCGGGCAAAAACACAATCCGTAATTTTGCTACCAGCTGTGGCAATATTTGATGACGCAGCGCACTTCGTATTGATATAATTTCATTGCGGTTTTCATTAAATGCTTGGACTTCGTTTTACCGAATGGCCGCTGTTGTGGTAAATGTGTTGCTATTTGGGGATCGAAGACAATGGCAATGAGCATGTGCATGCATAATGTTCAAAATGGTTATGTCAATAGTTCCGTAACTCCTGGCGCAGATAATGTGCTAAATGATGGAGTATCTCTTCCGTCGTATTAATAAATAGACCAAACGGCTATGTCCTCGGAGGATAGCGAATTCCGGAGAGTATATTGAATCGTAGCCAAATATGTCCTGGGAGAATTTGATAATTTCATTTATTTTAAATATATCGACCCCTTACCCCTCCCTCCCTGCATGTATTTCGAACCGATTGCAATTACACCACGATGGCGGAAAATGAAATCGTTCGATAGAGATTAATGTCTTAAAACTCAACTCTTGAATGCCAAATTAGATCATGAATGATTTGATAGGGTGATCTGGAAGCTTGGTTACCATTGTGATGGTCATAACGATGCACAAACACAGACGTGCGCCCTCTAAACACCCACACCCACACACATAATACACCCACGCTCACACACGTATGTACCGGCTCGGTTCAACCTACTTCACAGAGGTTGGTCTAAAACCCGGATTAAAGGTTTATACAAATATACATTTGTGCAGAATATTTAAGTATTTATTTGTTATTCAAGTGTTATATAAGTGAACCAAAGACACAGTATGATTTAAATTTATGCGTGTGTTAGAACCTTGTCCTGAAATGTCTCAATATTTTAAAATACTTCGATTTATTCAGATACTTGTACTTGTGCGAGTGTGCCCAACACTACCTCCTCGCAAATATTTTTAAAGTGTTTACAAATACCTGGACATTCTTTGAAACGGTTTTAACATATAAAACAAAAATAATAATCGGTGAAACAAGCAGACAAACAGTCAGAAGATAATGAATGAATGAATGAATGAATGTTTAATGACACCCCAGCATAAAACTACACATCGGCTATTGGGAATGAATGAATGAATGAATGAATGAATGAATGTTTAACGATACCCCAGCACGAAAAATACATCGGCTAATGGGTGTTAAACTATGGTAATGCAAATAAATAAAATGATGATCAACATCAATATAAGAATTCAAGATTTAAATAAAAACAGTGTAAAGAACTGTACAAAAAAACTAATATCACGGATAGATACTGACTTTTACTCAAAATTTAAGTTTTGTGCTGTATTGGCCATTCTCAAAGAGAATGTTACACCCCTGCACCACGGTGAGGTTACAGCACGCGCAGGGGCGGCTATTGGGTGTCACAGATGGTAAGTATACGAAAATACTACGTATATATATGTATGTAAAACCACAGTGTTACACAAACAGTCAGAGAGACTGAAAGATAAATAAATGGATAGTCCAAATAAATTTCAACGGTAAAGTTTGTTTTTGTTTAACGACACCACAAGAGCATATCGATTTATTAATCATCGGCTAAATTGGATGTAAAACATTTAGTAATTCTGACAAAATTTTAACGATACCATGGACTCTGAAATATTAACAATTTTAAGCATTGCTAAGTTTAAAAAAAGTAACCTGTATGGCGGCACTGCATTTTGTTTTTCCTTCCTTGGACTTAATGTTGTACTTCCTATGTGGCAACATCTAACATCCGAGTATTAAGCCATGTACACCGAGGAATGGGGAATAAACCTTCCTTTCTTTTAGTTTATAAAAACGTTCACGTCAACATTGAAGGAAAAACATTACGTGACAATTACTCAGCAGGACATTCCTATCAAGTGAGAGAAAAAACGATTCCGTGCGTTAGTCAACTTATGTCAGTCTACTTCCCCTAAAATGCTGTAATCTTTATTGCTGTAGCGGAGTTTAATCAAGGCAGAGAGATGTTATTTCACGTTAAGCGATAGGTTTAAGAACGCTTAACCAGAAGACATGGCACAGTGGAGTGGGGATGTCAGCTAAAGACGTGCGTTTATGGCCTTTCTGCGTGTGACCCACTCTAACATTTCCATGAGTGGGCAATATTATGCATAGTCGATCACTGTTTACTGTTTATCAACTGTAACAATATCATACAAGAAATATTGATTATGTGTCTTTAAATTGTCTTGAATAAAACAGCAGCGCCTTGTTTCGAATTGATATAAACACGTGTGTGTGTGTGTGTGTGTGTGTGTGTGTGTAGAGAGAGAGAGAGAGAGAGAGAGAGAGAGAGAGAGACAGAGAGAGAGAGAGAGAGAGAGACAGAGACAGAGACAGAGCGAGGGAGAGACAGAGACTAAGATAGAGATGCTAATTAGTAAATATGTATTTTTTCAAGAATAATTATTGGTTGTCGAAGAAAATATTCCTTCTGCTCCAGCATTTAAGACCGTGCATACTTCTGTAGTGATGATTCTTCACTTTTAATTTAGTGTTAATAAAAGTTAACTTTAACAAATGATTTTGAAGGTGCATGCTTTCACAAGCTACATGTGGCATATTATATTTTCACAAGCTTAATATGGCATATTATATTAATGTTGTCAAAGATGAACGCGAAAAGCCTGAACGACAAACCTGTAAATAAATAAATAAATAAATAAATAAATAAATAATAAATTCCACTAATTCGGGTTGTTCGGGGTTAAGCCATCGGACATAAGGCTGGTAGGAACAGGGCTCGCAGCCCGGTACCGGTTTCCACCCAGAGCGAGTTTTAACGACTCAGTGGGTAGGTGTAAGACCACTACGCGTTCTTCTCTTACTAACAACTGACACACTGTCCTGGGCTGACAGCCTAGATAGCTGAGGTGTGTTCCCAGGATAGGGTGCTTGAACCTTAATTGGATATAAGCACAAAAAGAAGTTAAAATGAAATGAAATCAACGTCAATACATTGCTGACCAGTTTCTTAAGGTAGTACTAAACCAAATAACTTCCGGCTGGGTCAGTTCAAGGGGCACCCAACGTTTGATAGCAAAGTGAACACCACACATCCTGTGATTGGTTATAAATGTGAGTGTGTTGGCTGTAAAAAAATAGTTTGATCTGTGCAAGAAAAATGTATGCAATTTGATTTCATCTAGTACCACTGTGTCAAGTAGCCTTGAAACATGTATGGGGTACCTGTAAAAAAAAAGGTACTCAAATTGTGTGCGGAACTAGGGTAGTCATAGACGCTATCCATTATTTCTGAAATGAGCAACTTGACCCCCAATGTTTTCTGATTTACTTTAAGGGTGGGGGGCGGTAGCATGTATATCCGTGGTCTTTATGTCGATTGATACGCAGCAGGTAGCAGTTTTAGGCACATATGTTACTATTGTCGTCTATGGGATTTGATTTGGTAGAATACACCCTTAAACATGAGTTGTCTTGATCAAACTTAAAGTGCTAGTAGCGTATAGTAATTTATGAAATGCAATTATACGAAACATCTAAAAACAACAACAACAAAAAAACACCCGAAGAATTAAAACAAAATTATTGCATACTTTTATTTTTGAAAAAAAAAAAAAAAAAAAAAAAAAAAACCCCACCCCAAAGCCAAAGCCAAACAAACAAACAAACAAACAAGAAAAAACAACTCATCACAGACAACAACAAAATAGGAATCTTGTTTCGACTAGGACCAATTTCATCGATACAAATCGAAGTTTCACATAACAATGTTCGACACTGTGGTGCTCGACTGTGCGAGATATATTTTCACCGACGAGTAACGGATTCTAGATATGTCTAATCACAAAATGTATCCTATATATTCTGGACTGTCGAATGGCATTCGAGACAGTGCAGTAGGTTCAAATCCTTTGTCTTTCTAAATATTCGACCAATGAAGAACTCTAGCATTTGAAGTATGTCCATCACAGCATGCGTCTGTAGAAACGTATTTCCATGGTGCAAAATTGCTCTGATGAACGGCAGGCAGTTTTACATTTAGATATACGTCCACCTTTATTCGTTAACAAATGGCCCCTTAATTCAGAAAAGAGTTTTAAACAGAATTCACTGCCACCAGCGTGACGGGTGTCATCCATAAATCGTTAGTAGCCATCGTTACAGTTAATTTGGTGCGGCATTCACGTACCACCACGATGGTCGTTTCATTTGCCCACAGCCGTCTGCGTCCAGGGTTCGAGGCGAAGTCCAGGAAATGTAATCAAGACATCTTTTGACGAACCGCCACGAGTGCATGGTATATATAGGACGGTCATGTTGTCAAACAGTGGTGACTAGCGTGTGTCGTATTTATTACAAGATGGTCAAGAAAAAACCCCATATAGCCATTATATCCATATATACTGACGTCCAAAAGAAACCTTTACATACATAAAATTTTAATAACTTAATAAATATTGTTGCTAACCGAAAACAACCAATTTAAAAACCACCTTTCATATCCCAACGTACCGTTTGTTGGTTTTTTATAATACAATTTCAAACCTTGTAAAGTGTCTTTTGGACGTCAGTATCTATGTTCTTTTGAACCAGCTCTTTTTTTTTACATTATTACATTATTATTACATTATTTACATTATTAAATCTGATATAAGAAAGTATCAACATTCCCAAGCAGTACACGTATAAAACGTGTAACTCCCCACGCTTAATCTACCTGCACAGAAATTGGGTGTCTCACGGCGCCACGTGGAATTTTAAACATTTAAAGAATGTTTGTTTTTATTAGCAACTTTATTTTGGCAGAAAATTAAATTTATATCCTTTATTGTATAGTCCATATGGTGCTATGTAATTTGGAATGTCCCGTAGGATTAAGCCAAAGAGAAATGGTGCGCATTTTAGTGAATGAAATTTGGCGCAATTTTGATGGTCGTTTGAAATGAGAAAGGTAGAGAGCTACATATAGGTTTTGGATTTAGTAGGCTGAGAGTAGCTCGTTATTAAGACCTCGTTGATGCTGAGGTGTCTCCCCAGGTTGCCCGTAGGGCCCTTAGAAAGGGTTTATAGACTGACTATAAGTTTGACTTAAGAAAGTTCGACACCGTGGTGCTCGGCTGTGTGAAATATTTTCATAATTTTTGCCGACAATTGCAGTTCTATTCTTTATTGTATCACGTTCTAGTTCCATCTTTTTATGCATACTATACAACAACTGTATGTTTATGTATTGTAATAGTATCTGCACAAATAGAGTTAGTGTCGAGTATTACTACAAGATATGCAGCTGCTTTTATTTCGTAAATACCTCGAACTTTGACACGGAACTCTATTATTTGGTATAATGCAACCCTAATGCAGAGTCAGACCTCGTCACAACGACCATGTTAATTTGCATGACCACAGAGTCCTTGGGTTTGCTTTTCTTGCCATGAGTTATTATCCTTGATGGAAAATAAAATTAAGACTTTATGTTTATTAAAATACCATATCCAAAGTAGAATTTGAATTCCTGGGTTTTTTTTCGTTTTGAATGTCGAAGTACAAAGTACATACATGCCTGATTGATTGTGGGTGTAGCCCCAGAGATTAAGATCCCGCGAGGGCTGATTACCTGAGAGGCAATGAAGATTTCGTGTACCCGAACATCAGGTATTGCCGAGGTAGTTCAACTGAAGCACAACTGATTCACCTGGAATTTTGTTTTTAAAGGTGCATTTTATGTAATAATTATTAAAAGGACGGGTTGTGCTTTATTATATAAAAATACAGGTTGTCGTTTTCCTCTTTGGTAACAATCCCTACCTGGCTGAGAGAAGGACACAGAGAGAGATAGAGACAGAGAGAGAGAGAGTGTGTGTGTTGTATATATATAGAGAATGATAAATAGCTGGATATACATAGCTGGATATATATATATATATATATATATATATATATATATATATATATATATATATATATATATATATATATATAATATATACACACACATATACACACATATACATATACATATACATATACATTTATATTTATGAGAGAGAGAGACAGAGAGAGAGAGAGTGAGTGAGAGAGAGAGGAAGACAGAAACACACAGAGAGAGGAACATAGACAGAAATATACTGGCATTCGCATGTTTTAAAGAACAATGCAAAAACTACACTTTGTTTTCACTATACACTGAATCGACTTCATTCCTTCATATACGTTTGTCCGACACTCACAATGCTAACATATATACATGAAGCATTTCCGCGTAATATAGACATCTCAGCGTTGTAGAAGAATATGGGAGTGTTTGTTTCTAAGAATGTACAAGGTCATTGCCTACTCAGTGATTGTTACAGGTCAAATATCAACAGGACAGATTTTACCATAGCCTTTGATATCGTAAAATAAATGCTCTTCTCTCTTTCTGTGTAGACGGTAAAGACAGACAGACAGAGAGAGACAGAGAGAGGGAGGGAGGGAGGGAGACATAGAGAGAGAGAGAGAGAGAGAGAGAGAGAGAGAGAGAGAGAGAGAGAGAGAGAGAGAGAGAGAGAGAGAGAGAGAGATACAAACAGACCGGCACTGGCATTTGCGTGATTTATACGAATCAGTCAATCAATCAATCCATCAATGTTTAACGAAATCCCAGCACAAAAATACAAATCGGCTATTGGTTGTCAAACAAAGGTAAGTGTATAAATATGATTGTTAACATAACAAAATCGAAAATTATATAATTATGTAAAAACAGAGTTTGTCTGACATTCACGAAGCATTTCCTGGTGATACTAACAACTCAACATCGTGGGAGAAGATTTGTTTTTAACTATACTGGGTCACTGTGTACTGACATCAGTGTGGTACTGGTTTCCGATCTCGCAGTCGGCTTTCATTGCTTCCTTTTTCCCTTTCATTCTTTCTTTCCTTTTTTTTCATTCTTTCCTTCCTTTTTTCATTCTTTCTTTCCTTTTGTCCATTAATATATATTTTTGTACATATTAGATTTCATAAATATAGAACTGTCGTGATTATGTATGCATTATTTTTAAAAAGCTAAAAAATATGATTGGGTCAAAGTTTTTATACTTACCCCACAACGGAATAACAAAAAAATTAAAGTTAAAGATTGTTTTGTTTAACGACACCACTAGAGCACCGTAGACTTTATCTTGGTTGGTTGGCCCTGTCCGGAGGTTATAGCTAGTGGTTACCATTTGTGACACAAATGGATATTTTGACTTTGCACCTCCCATGTTATCTGTGAAAACTCTCTCCGAGTGGGAGTCGCTATTGAGATACGAACTCGGTACCTACCAGTCTTACCTAAAGCCTGTGAGTTAACCACTATGTCACAGACGCTAGTATATAGCCGCTGTTGTTTTGAACATTGTATAGCCTTCGACAACAAACGTGAGTTCTAGAAGAATCTTTATGTCTCGGTGTTTGTGGCGTGTCTGTGTGGGGTCTGATATTGCTATAGAAACACTGAGCCAATGACAGATATCTGTAGACCGGTAGGCTTGGCCTTAGTTTCTGCAATAAATAGCGCGTAGCACTGCAAAGCGTAGTACTTGAACCGCAGTCAAGGTAAGAGAGACGCCTTTTCCTTTTTCTAGTCTTCTTGTTTTTTCTTTCTCCTTTTATTAATACCTCCAGTATTTTGTTTTCGTATTTCTCTGTGCATTTTTATATTAGTAAAGTAGTGAAGCTTAAAACAAGTTTAAAAAAAAAAATCAAACCCCTGCAGCACATTGATGTATTAATCATTGCCTATTGGATGTCAAACATTTGGTCAGATTTAAATTTTGTAGTCTTAGAAAGAAAACCCGCTACATTTTTCCATTAGTAGCAAGGGATCTTTTGCATGCATAGACAGGATAGCACATACCACGGCCTTTAATATACCAGTCGTGGTGCACTGGCTGGAACGAGAAATAGCCCGATGGGATCGATCTTACTACACATCATGCGAACGCTTTGCCACTGGGCTACGTTCCGACCTTGAAGGTAATACTAAACCAAATAACTTCTGGCTGGGTCAAGGTTCGAGGTGGACCGAGCTTTTGATAGAGAAGTGAACACCACAAGTCCTGTGATTGGTGAAAAATGTGAGTGTGTTGGTTGCAAAAGAAATTAAATTTGGTTTGGTAGTATAAACCCTATAGCACATATTCAGTGCATAATAACAAAATATGAATTTATAATTTAATTTAATTAAACTATGCAGATTGATTAATTAACCGTATTTTTGTTAATAGTAATATTTCTTTGATGTGCCTGTTAAGGTCTTCATGATCTAGGGGTCAGTCAAGTGCATGTGTTCCAATGGAATTCTTAAAGGAGTTGAGGGACTCTGAATTTCCTTGTTGTCTCTACATATATAGCTGAGCACGCACATCCAACTGACAGTATATATCTTCAGGAGTATTATTTAAAACATGTTTTTGTTTAATATGACATATTGCATGCGTACAAAACTGTATACTAAATATTGCCTTATGGTGTACATTATATTAAGTTGCACTGAAGAAACAACAGTTTCAGTGGAGTTGTCAGTTTATATTAGAATACACCAGATACTGGTTGAAATAAAAACACATAGTTGGACCACGTTTTGAGAAATGTATGTTATCAGTATAGGTAGTACTAAACCAAATAACGTCCGGCTGGGTCAAAGTTCGAGAAGTACAGAACTTTTGATATAGAAGTGAACACCACAAGTCCTGTGAATGGTGATAAATGTGCGTTTGATGGCTGTTAGTTTCATGTGGGCAAAAGATGTATACAATTCCATCCAGTACTACAGTGTCAAGTAGCTTTGTGCTTGAAATATGTACGGGTACCTGTAAAAAAAGAAAACTACTCAAATTTTGTGAGGAATTAGGGTAATCATAGACGCTACCCGTTATCTCTGAAATAACGACTATGTTGCGGCAGGAGGCTTATGCTATCACAAGGTCACAATTACAGCTTTAAAGACTATGTTGCGGCAGGAGGCTAATGCCATCACAAGGTCACAATTACAGCTTTAGACGGTTGCAATTACAGCTTTAGACGGTTACAATTACAGCTTTAGACAGACACAATTGCAGCTTTAGACGGTCATAATTATTGCTCGTTCAATTATTTATTCATTAGGCACTAGCCATGTGTTAGAATTACGTTTTATTATGTGCAATTGGTTAAACGTAATTGTCCGAATCTACGAAGCCTCTTGTAGACTTACACACATATAACTACATACATTTACTATGATTGAACACCTGCGTTTAATAAAAAAAAGGATTCGTAAATTCGGCACCATATCTTTTGTTTTTCAAAACAAAAGATACAAACGTATTTTAAATAGATTTTTTTAAATATTAAAAACAAAAACAAAAAAGAAGAAGAAACAAACATAGAAACAAAAAAGAAGTAATTTTTGAATGTGCTAAAATGTAGGTTTCCTGGAAAATAATTTCTATCTTTGCGAATACTAGGTTGAAAACACCGTTAATTTTACTTGGCCCATCTGGTCAATAAAGGTTGAAAGTTTTTCATTGAAAAGCGTAAAAAAACATGTTGTTACGCTAGCTGATCACGTCACTACATGGTCGGTTAATGACTTTGTTCTAGAAGTTTCCACACGACTACTGAATACAACACCGCATCATGAACGGAAGTCTAACTAGCACAATAAAGACAAAACATAATCGTTGTTTTCCTTTTCGCTTTCTATGGTTAGTTTTATTACTGTTTTTCTGTCTCTTTCATTTTTTCTCAATATTTTTGTTTCGATCTGTCTCTTTGTTTTTTTTTGTAAATTTGTTTCGATCCTTCTTTTTTTCCTTTTGTGGTTTTTGTTTTTGACAAGCATATTTTTAATGAAATGTGCTGTTGCTGCTGATGTATAAGACTATGTTGCGTCAGGAGACGTATGTCATCACACGGTCACAATTACAGCTTTAGACGGACACAATTACAGCTTTAGACGGTCACAATTACAATTTTAGACGGTCACAATTACAGCTTTAGACAGTCACAATTACAGCTTTAGACAGTCACAATTACAGCTTTAGACGGTCACAATTACAGCTTTAGACAATAGCTATTGATTAATTAATAAATAAAGATTTTACTGATGCTTACCCTGTTCGTCCGTCCGTCATGTAGTATACACATCTTCAAAGCATCCTCAGACTCTCTCTCTCTCTCTCTCTCTCTGTCTCTGTGTGTGTGTGTGTGTGTGTGTGTGTGTCCCTATGACTGGCTGTCTGTTTGGCTGGCTGACTATCTCTCTCTCTCACTCTCTCACTCTCTCTCTCTCTCTCTCTCTCTCTCTCTCTCTCTCTCTCTCTCTCTCTCTCTCTCTCTCTCTCTCTCCCCCCCCCACCATCATCTAGAGTAGTCTAATACGATTACAGTGTAAGTTCTATGTTAAATCATTGCACATATATCGAACTGGGTAAGTTTTAAACCTTCTCGATGGTAATCGAGCATCAGGTTTTATACGATATCTGACCCATTCTGCTTATTTCCATCATAATCGGTGCATCTGCACAATATTGAGTCCAAATGACGTTTTAACAAGGTCGTAGCTGCTCCAACGAATCACTATGTAGAGTGTTTCGTCTATATAACAGACATTCACTTCAAGGACAATACATATTATATGTTTGTATGAGGACTGCCACTACCAAGACCTGTTTAATAAATCGCCATCAACATACAGCCCACCGGTCGCAATGTATTATATACAGAATAATACATGAGTGGTCGTTAGATACCATTATCTTACAACAAGTATTTAACGAGCGAAAGCGAGTTTGATACGTGTTTAAACAACGAGTTGTGAGATAAATGGCATCTAATGGACACGAATGTATTATTCTATTTCTTACATATCCGCAAAAGCCAGTTTTTAAGCAAATTTTAACATCTTTTTCGACTAAAGGTTATTTACAGCGATTTCACTTGTAGTTAACTTACACGTCACAGACAAATTGTTAGGTTAAATATACGTCACAGAGTAATCGATTTCGATCGTGCTGGGGATTTTTTCATTCGATGTATGGTATTGGTGACCTGGTCATCACTTAGGAGCAGCCAGTCGTATGTCTTGAAAGTGCTAATACATGTACATGTGTTAACAAGTATGTTTTATCAAAAATAACGAATGATGTAAGAAAACGTTAATATATTTAAAACACTTGCATGATAAACATGTATAATGGATTTCTTTTTCTATGAAAAGACGTCAACGTATTTGTGGAGCAATATATTGTTATATCTAAACCAGCATTGGAGCCATATTTACTGTAAGCTAATAACACAAACATGATCACATTTATATTAAAATGCAGCATATATTAAGCTGTCAAATTATTTCTTACGACTTGTTTTACTTTACGACTGAGTATCACCACAATAATACAAATTAAAAACTGTCTTTCTTTCATACAGAAGAATTGTCAAAGCAACTTTAATCTTGCCATGGGTCGTGTATTTCTTTACATGTTTGATTATTTTGACGCCGACACATGTAAACTTACAAAGCCATGTTTTCTAAAATTGGGTTTTGTTGGTTAAAATTACCGTACATATTAAAAAAAGTAATTAGCAGGTTACCGATTTTAGAGGTGCGTGTTTCAACTTTTATTCCTTATTTTCAGATGCATCGTGTGATATTTGTTATCATCGGAATCGTTACCATGGTAACTATTGTAAATGCCAGAGCCAACTTTGAATGGCTGAAAGACAAACCATCGGCTAAATATGCTGACGACATTTTGACGGAGGGTCGAAATGACTTTCTACGAGCTCTTCGTTACATGATTCGAATGACACATCTGCGCAACAGTGGAATCTACTCAGAAACTGCCAGAAAACCGGTCCTGGGCCGGAGTTCTCCGATTAAACGGAAGTCTGGCTGGCCAACGCTAGGACTACCGATCCAGACAAGATTCGCCGCGTTCGGGAGCAAGCTATACCCATCGAGCGCTGGAAGCGACCACGGCTCCACGCTTCTGCGATACGGCAGGAGTTTGTAAAATATCTCCCTCTTCTTCATGGATTCATATTAATAAGTTAAATATTGGGACAAGCTAAAGCAATATTCACGATCGGTTATCACTCAAGAACAATCGGAAATGGAAAGGTTTATTCACTTGTCAAAAGTTATGTGTCTAGAATGGGAATTTTTCCTTTTTCTTTTTGAATTCAAAACATCTAAAAACATCTGGTTGTCATTTTGATTATTAATAATAATGATCCTTTATTTCCATTAGGACTAAAATGACTTCAAAAAGTGTTGTTTGACAATCCGTCATTTTCTATCATGTTCAACTGCTCGGGTAGATTATTTTGATGATATTTTGGACAAAACGTTTATGTTCCTTTTGATTTGTTGTTTGGTTTGTTCTGTTTATTGTTGTTGTTTGTTGTTTTAGTTTATTTAATAATACGTCCTTCTACTTCTGTAATAATTACAGGTTATCAAATGTTAGTGTGCAATATTTACTACTCTTTATGTTTCTTCGTTCGACTCTCTGGCTGTTAAAGTTGCATTCTCTTCTACCATATTATAAACATTTACTAATGTAAAATGAAAACACAACTACAGTAAACTTAATAAACTTCCGAGCTGAACTATCAACTTCTATCATCAGCTGCCTATATACGATATACAAGTCTCTCGTTAAAGGGACATTCCTGAGTTTGCTGCAATTTTTAAGATGTTATCAACGATTGTAATTACATATCAAATATATTTTTCTGCATAAAATATTAGAAGCTGTATATTAAACGTGTTTCTGATCGTTCTAATATTTATACTAGGTTGAATTTAATTTGATTTCCTAAAATATATTTTTTTATATATAGTTTTTTAATATATAGTTTTTTCGTACGTATGAAATTATTTGAAGACCAAATCCAGTTTGGGCTTCTTACCAATATAAAGACGACCAGAAACACATTGAATGTACAGACACTGATATTCTAAACAAGAAAATATATTTAATATATAAGTTCAATCGTAGAAATATTTTATTAGTCGGAATCATCTTACAATGCAGAAAACTCAGGAATGTCCCTTTAACGATGTTAATACTGTGTTATAAGAACATGAGGAATAGTACCAGATTTCTCAATTTTAGAATACATTAATAATATATGTTGGTATGACGTAGATAAGGAGTATATGGAAACAATATCAAAGAATGGTGTAAAACTGTAAGAAAGTGGAACGAGAAGATAAATAAGTTAAAATTGGATCATACTGACTTATTATAGATTATTACCGGTTAGGACTCAACTACACAATGGATTTGATACATCCATTACGACGCATTGTTTCTTGCAATGTTATTATTATGTTTGTCCATCGTCTCCGGCGGGATGTTGGTTACATCATGGTCCCTAAGACTTATACGTGCTGGAATCGTAGCCAAGTGTAGGCTTATTTCAAGAGTGTATTTCCTATCACTAACCACTAGCCACTAACCATTAACCCCTCCCCGGGACAAGCAGCACAGATAGTCAAGGTGTTTCTAAATGACAATATCCTTCGACAGTAACCCACTGGGCGATTTCTCGTTCCAGCCAGTGCATCACGACTGGTATATCAAATACCGTAGTGTGTGCTATCCTTCCTGTGGGATGATACATATAAAAGATCCCTTGCTACTAGTGGGAAAATGTAGCGAGTTTCCTCTCTGAATATATATGTCAGAATTTCCAAATGTTTCCTATTTGCTATTGTTTTTAAAATCCATAGCAGTATGTTGCAGCCTAAAACGGATTTAGATGTCTGTCCTACCCCATGGTTTTGGGTTGTTTTTCATCACGTATTGACGTATATTTTTGGTGAGTTTGAATAGGGAGTCATGTTTATCAATAACATCGGGGTTTTGTTATATTAATATTACCCCTGCAATTAAGTTTAACATTAACCCCCTGTCCAATTAAACGACTATATTCACGACTGGCTATCACATCTTGGTTTTAATTGATCTGATACTGGCATTTTAAAATTATGATATGTTCTTCTGTATTATTTTAAGGAAAATGAGTACACAGTAATAATGATTATTGATGTTTGGTTGTTTACTATCTTTGTGTAATTTTGTTCGCCAGTATGGGTTGGTTATTAATGATTTCGTGGAAAGTGCGCTTCGTGGAGGGATGATGGGGGGAAGAGTCGAGGAAAGGGAGGGGGTGGAATAAACAATTTACTGTCTTGTCGTTTTGGTCTACTGAAAACTTTGATTTAGGTTTTGATGCATTGTGTGGATTCAGAAATGTTGTTTTCTGGTAGTTATTGACAGATAGTTGGGGTGGTATTTTACATGTAGAAATGTATTTACTGAAATATTGATGGCAAAGCGTCTACTTATTCTGTGATTGGTGGATATTAAAAGTTGTCCCACCCCACACACCCAACTTTCCAACTCGCAGTTATTTTTAGAACAGCTAAAAAAAATTGAACACATTTATATGTTGATGATATGTTTTGAAAATATTGTTTGTAAACAGATCTCATGGTGATGATAGCTTCAAGGAGAAGTACGTAGAATTGAGATTTGTTTGATGATGAACGGTATTTTATTTTTGTATTCAAGCATGCTGTTCTGGTCTCGTAATCAACTCTGGGTCGTAATAGTTGTCACGCGTGCTCGTGCTGTGAATAAACATTATTGTAATACCTTATTCTTATTTTGTTTTGTTGTTTCACAGACGTTGAATGTACGAGTTAGAATACTAAATCTGAACGACAAAACGTGATCAAGGCCGTATTCTTTCACAATACAGAGACGAATGGATATTTGGCAAAATAGTGGTTGATTCCATGAATCATTCTAGTGCCTCGAGAAGCTCCTTTGCTGGAAATTTCGTGCACCGCCATAAAGAAGACTGCCATTCCCAGAAATGTTTACTAAATCAACGCTAGCACCGAAAGGTCCTCTTTGGAATAAGTACAGTGGTGATGACGTGCACTCATGAATCACTTTCATAATATTTTCATTTATCAAATACATGTTTATTAGTACATTAATTTTAATTTTTCAATTTGCTATTTATAAAGAAACAACAAACCAAATCCCCCCCCCCCCCCCACCCCCCAACAAATAAACAAGCACGATTTCCAGTTTATAAGCTCACAAACTTGATTTCAACTCTCGACATAACAAAGGGAAAATTAAGATTTCAATTAATTTCAATTTTGGTTTCACAGTGCATTATACTACTGGATCACAGTTTACAATAATGCTATTTTTACTTGTGTGTAAAGTGGTAAAGCGCTCGCATGATGCGCGGTCGGTTTAGGATCAATCTCCGTCGGTGGGCCTGTTGGACTATTTCTTGTTCTACCCAGTGCACCACGACTGGTATATCAAATACCGTGGTATGTGCTATCCTGTCTGTGAGGTGGTGCTACTAATGAACACATTTAGCGTGTTTCCTCTATAAGACTATATGTCAAACTTACCAAATGTTTGACATCCAATAGCCGTGCATGATCCTGTTGAAACAAAACAGCCCGATGCTGCTGCGAAAACCGAATGGCAACTGGCGTGATGACTTCGCATCTGCAATTTTGTCCATAATGTTAGGCTCAGACTACCAACTGTCTCGATAGTTGGCCTACTCGCCGATCTATCGACTTCTACGACTATCCAGTTGCTAGTCTGGGCACTCCCACAACTCGATTCTTGTCGTATACAAGTCCTACGACTGACGAGTAGTTAATCGGAGCGGAAGTTGGGGAAATTACAACACAACTATTGAGTTGGACAACTTCGTCATGAAAGTTGACAGTCTGAACCTAGCATTAGACAAACAAAATCCATAAATATTTTCTTTTCCCAGATGGAGGTTCCCGCAGAAAGTGCTGGTATTTTACAGTACTAGTATTAAAGGGACATTCCTTAGTTTGCTGCATTGTAAGATGTTTCCGACTAATAAAATATTTCTACGATTAAACTTACGATTAAATATATTTTCTTGTTTAGAATATCAGTGTCTGTATATTCAATGTGTTTCTGGTCGTCTTAATATCTGCAAGAAGCCCAAACTGGATTTTGTCCTCAAATAATTTCGCAAAAAAAATACGAAATAAAAATATATGTTAGGAAATAAAATAAAATTTAACCTAGTAAAAATATTAGAACGATCAGAAACACGTTTAATATACAGCCATTAATATTTAATGCAGACAAATATATTTGATATGTAATTACAATCGATACAAATTATCTTTTAGTCGATCACATCTTAAAAATTGCAGCAAACTCAGGAATGTCCAAATAAGTGAAACGTCCTGCTAAAATGCTCATAAGTGTATGTAACCGTGAAATGGGTTTTTCGATTGTCTGACTTCCCTGAATACTTTAGATATGTGACATACCAATAATGTTACTCAATATCTGATGACCAGTTCCGTTTGTCATTAAAGCAACATAATAACTAATGGATTAAAACACATAACCAGTATTCCCAAACACCGTCATTTTGAAACAGTACATGCAGTAAGTACTACAGTGTATGGAGAAAACAACAGAGGAATCCAACAATACGTATAACGTCAGTTACTGTTTAATGTCCATTTTATTACAGCTGGGTGGTTTTTAAATAGTTTGTTCATTTCATTACAAACTGAAGAATGAGTATTGTGAACAACGTTATATACAATTTGGTTTAAATAGAGGTTCAAGCAATGACTTGTGTGTATGCTTCTCCTCCTCATTAGCATATATATATATATATATATATATATATATATATATATATATATATATATATATATATATACATATATACATATATACATATTTATATATATATATATATATATATATACATGTATGTATGTATGTATGTATGTATGTATGTATTGATGTATGAATATCTATATATTGTATGTATGTTGAGGTTGACTGTTACATACATTAACGCACTGGCACAGGGATAATTAAATCCTTTGTGACATCACAAATTGCCCCATGCCGTTGCTGGGACTCGAACCTGTGGCACCGAATAGCCCGCAAATTGCGAAACTAAACACGATGCGCTCTGGGCTATTGAGGCATCCATAAAAAAGTATGCTCTTTAACTCAACCACATGCATGGTGCCTACACTCTACGCGTATGTATGTATGTATGTATGTATTTATATATGTATGTGTATATGTATGTGTGTGTGTGTATATATATATATATATATATATATATATATATATATATATATATATATATAGTCAGACCTCGTTACAACGACCACGTTCGTCACTGGGTCACTTTGTCGTTATATCGACATTGCCGTTATTGCCATGAGTTATCTCATTTGCCAAAATACTGAATAATAGTTAGTGAAGACTGAATAACATTTAAATAATTAACGCATTGCAATTATTATTAAAAACAATAAATACACGTACATATAAATATATTTTTTTAAATAATTATATATATATATATATATATATATATATATATATATATATATATATATATATATATATATATATATATATATATGTATATATTAATCAAGGCGCATTCACTGGCAATCTAATCATTTTTAATGTTAAAGACATCTACCATTGGTACCTACTTAGTTTACAAAATATCATCGAAATAAAAGTAGCTGCGCGTGTCTGCCAAGTAGGTGCGTGTGTACTGCCAACGTGATACGGTATCTGTGATAATATAATGTCCTAGTAAGCAGGTATTGTCATACGTCAGATGCACGTTTGTTCGAATGTGTTCTGTAGGTGTTGGGAGGTATGAATTCCGGTGTATTGAACAGAATAACATTGATGTACGTTTGTTCCCGACAATTTATGGTCGGGTGGTGTAACCACGGTCGTTGTAACGAGGTCTGACTATAATATATGATGAAACAATTAAACAACTCCATTTGTCTTATATATATTATTATTATATATAAGCTGCACAATTACATAGGTAATACGCTTTCACAATTAAAGGGACATACCCTCGTTTTTAAACACTAGAGCATATTTTCACTATTAGAGCCGTTTATCATCACTGAAATCAAACATTACTTCTATTTTATTGTTTAGATTATCCATTTCTGTACAACCGAAGTGCTTCTGGTCATCCTGTTGTTTCTAATATCACAAAATACATTTATCATATTTGTTTAAACGCACGTGCGTGTGAGTAGAGGTTATTGATTCGAGTTCTAGTCTAATTTTTTTACGATATTTTCCGGTTTTAAAGTCACAGACTCATCTTTCACTCTGTTGTAACTTTATCCAAATGTTTTGCAGCTTTGTACATTAACTAAATTTAGTGTCCATTTTACGAGTTGAAACTAGGTTCTGCGCCTTTAAAATACCGTGGTCCAAGAAAACAATTTTAACAGTTTACCAATATGCTATCTATTATTACGAGAAAACGGTACCAAGTCCAAGGAATGATCTAGGTGGGTCAGACTGAAATACAGAACTGGCATTTTAGAGACCATGAAATTAGAAAATCGATTCATGTATCAAAGTCTGTAAAACATGGTATAGACGCCGTCAGACAATGCACATACCACAGTTAATTTCTGCTAATTGGTAAGAAGCGCTTATGTTGTGGTGACGGGTTACCGCTGTCAAAGTAACCCAATAACAGCAGCACGTTAAAATCATGAACTGTCAAAACACCATGTGAATCTGGCATCTCCAGCTCAGTGTGCACTACTCGATAGCCGACACGTTTAAACCATTGACTGTGAAATACGTTTTGAATCTGTGCAGTAGACTGTATCTTGTGCATATAAACTTTGTGGCGTTATATATTAAATATCACCAGCATTGCAAGTGCGTGTGCAAGGTAGCAAGGGTCGAAACCTCCTGCTCCAAGCGAATTTGTTTTTATTATTATATTTGCCCACACACACCCCAAAGAAAAAAAAACCCGTAGCTTTCTACAGTCTAGAGACCATCGGTACTCCGCCCTGCATACATTCTTGCACACGCGCCTGTAGACATTTATACCATATTCGAGACTAAAACCTTAAAAAGAAAAGAAACAAAATGGTTCGTGAAGACAAAAAGGTTACCACTAAAGCCGCTAACAGGAGTGATGGACAGTTGGGCTTATGGAGACATTACCTCAGTAAAACGTCTCAACAATGGAAGATTATAGCCATGGCTATGAAGACGGGTGTGTAATCCAGACAGGGGGGTAACAAGATGCAAGTAGCATTGATTTAAACTTGTGCTATTAGACGTTGTTTGTATACTATAGCACAGGAAGACAGTGCATTTAGCACATTCAAGATAGCATGTCTAGGCAATCCAAAGGACGTTTAGAAGAGGTGTTGTCAGCATGTTCCGGTGAATTACTGCCAGATGCTTCGTTTATGGGAGTGCCACTCTTTAGGATGTACGTCCATTTTACTTCAGCCTTAGGATGACTGACCCTCGAAGAGTCCACATATCAACTAGTTTATTCATAAACATACAGTTTCTTAGTCTAAGCAACATGAATACACCACTAAACCACTACTTACCATTGTGTACTCGTATCCTTATTCACTACAGCCGTATTTGGTCAACCTTTATGACAAATGGCTGACGTCTGTTTCATTTTAATACCATAAATGAACTACGTTTATATACAAACATGGTTATTAGACATACGACAGGTCGATACATAGACATGTCGAGAAAACCATCGCCACCATCTTCAAACATCCGGCCCTAGATCTATGTGTTGAGGTATTCCAAATATGGAAATTTCACATATGCATTTAGTCTATATATGAAAATGTCTCAGTATGCATATAAATTATGTATGTAATATCGCAGGTATTCGAGATAACCTTGTTTGAAACGGACATCGTCATAGTTGACCAAGTTGTCCTGGTATGATGCATCACAAGACGGCATCCACCTTTCAGAGTAAACGTTAGAGACACTCCTCTTTCTCCTTGGTCTAACAGGATACGTTATCCATTAACATCGCGTCTACGCTGGATAAACAAACTGCATAACAAGACACATCAGGTATTTTAGGCAATACATTTCGAAATACACATACACATCATTGATCGTGGCAAATGATCTACAAACATGGTTTCCATCGTAAAATATTGCAGAAAGGGTTTTCGAGATTTTTAAAAATCGAAAAGTCCTTTCGCTTGAAGATTCCTAGGATATTCGAGGCATGCAACCTGGCGATTAAAAGGGTTTCCAAGTGATGTTCCAATGATCGATAAAAAACGATATTTATCGGTGTCGCTCTACCGATCTGATGATCGATTATAAAAATCCATAATCGATTGTGTGGGAATATATTAACTGTAAGTTTAGATTATAGAACTGATGTAAATATGCTGGGGACTGGGTTTGTTTTTATGAATACCTTATGGAAAAAAAAGATATTAAATAGTTATTAAAGGCAAAATTAGTCATTTGTAAGGTGAACACGACAAAAGGTGCATAATCCTTATAATTCAACTCCTTCTAATATTCATATAATTCTAACCGATTGTATAATCGAAAGTTGATCGGTTGGTACCAACCGATTATAATCGATGATCGGTGATGAAATTCCAACCGATTCTCAACACAAAACTATCTTTATCCATGAACCTTCTTTTGTTTTCTGATGCCGAGAGTATAAATGTCAAGGTATTCCCAAATGTATCCGGTTCGTGATCATGAAGATGTCTGTGTTTATTTTCAGTTCTGTATGCTGCCATGAAGTAAACTCCGCGAGGGAACTGTATCCCAGTGTTCTTGATGATCTAACAGCAGTAGGAGATAGTTCAGTAATTAATTCGCCTTTTTCTTTTGCTCCTTCCTTTAGGTTCATAATATTCCTTACATGTACCTAAACGAGAGAAGGAAAGGAAGAAACATTTGCACACATATATATATATATATATCTGTTTGATGTGTGATATATACTTATTGCAACATATTTTGTATAATTTATGCTAGGTTTCAGATTACCAACTGTCACGACGGAGTTGGCCAACTCGCCGATCGTACGACATCTACGACTGTCAGATGTTATTCTGAGCACTCTTACAACTCGATTTTTGTCGTATACCAAACCTACGGCCGATTAGTTGTTAATCTGTGCGAACCAGTCGTAAGTTGGGAGTGGGGAAAATTACAATGCAGTTGTCGAATTGGCCAACTCCGTCGTGACAGCTGGTAGATTGAGCCTAGCATAAGAACAAACCCGTTGGTGCCATATCTACTACTACAACCTAGTTGTAGCAAGATTAAAGTTGTTTTGTTTAACGACAACTCTAGAACACATTGGTTTATTAATCATCGGCTATTGGATGTCAAACATTTGGTAATTCTGAAATGTAGTCTTAGAGAGGGAACCCGTCACAGTATTCCAATTAGTAGCATATGCACCATCCTACAGATAGGATAGCACATACCACGCCCTTTGATATACCAGTCGTGGTGCACTGGCTGGAACGAGGAATGGTTAAAATGGATCGATTCTAGACCGACCGTGCATTAGGCGAGCGCTTTACCACTGGGCTACGTCCCGCTCCAATAGCAGCAAGGGATCGGTACAATTCCACGGTGACTTCCCGTTTAATAGCAGCAAGGGATCGGTACAATTCCACGGTGACTGCCGTTTAATAGCAGCAAGGGATCGGTACAATTCCACGGTGACTGCCGTTTAATAGCAGCAAGGGATCGGTACAATTCCACGGTGACTGCCCGTTTAATAGCAGCAAGGGATCGGTACAATTCCACGGTGACTGCCCGTTTAATAGCAGCAAGGGATCGGTACAATTCCACGGTGACTGCCGTTTAATAGCAGCAAGGGATCGGTACAATTCCACGGTGACTGCCCGTTTAATAGAAGCAAGTGATCGGTACAATTCCACGGTGACTGCCCATTTAATAGCAGCAAGTGATCGGTACAATTCCACGGTGACTGCCCGTTTAATAGCAGCAAGGGATCGGTACAATTCCACGGTGACTGCCCGTTTAATAGCAGCAAGGGATCGGTACAATTCCACGGTGACTGCCCGTTTAATAGCAGCAAGGGATCGGTACAATTCCACGGTGACTGCCCGTTTAATAGCAGCAAGGGATCGGTACAATTCCACGGTGACTGTCCGTTTAATAGCAGCAAGGGATCGGTACAATTCCACGGTGACTGCCCGTTTAATAGCAGCAAGGGATCGGTACAATTCCACGGTGACTGCCGTTTAATAGCAGCAAGGGATCGGTACAATTCCACGGTGACTGTCCGTTTAATAGAAGCAAGTGATCGGTACAATTCCACGGTGACTGCCCGTTTAATAGCAGCAAGGGATCGGTACAATTCCACGGTGTCTGCCGTTTAATAGCAGCAAGGGATCGGTACAATTCCACGGTGACTGCCCGTTTAATAGCAGCAAGGGATCGGTACAATTCCACGGTGACTGCCGTTTAATAGCAGCAAGGGATCGGTACAATTCCACGGTGACTGTCCGTTTAATAGAAGCAAGTGATCGGTACAATTCCACGGTGACTGCCCGTTTAATAGCAGCAAGGGATCGGTACAATTCCACGGTGACTGCCGTTTAATAGCAGCAAGGGATCGGTACAATTCCACGGTGACTGCCCGTTTAATAGCAGCAAGGGATCGGTACAATTCCACGGTGACTGCCGTTTAATAGCAGCAAGGGATCGGTACAATTCCACGGTGACTGCCCGTTTAGTAGCAGCAGCAAGGGATCGGTACAATTCCACGGTGACTGCCCGTTTAATAGCAGCAAGGGATCGGTACAATTCCACGGTGACTGCCGTTTAATAGCAGCAAGGGATCGGTACAAGTCCACGGTGACTGCCCGTTTAATAGCAGCAAGGGATCGGTACAATTCCACGGTGACTGCCGTTTAATAGCAGCAAGGGATCGGTACAATTCCACGGTGACTGCCCGTTTAATAGCAGCAAGGGATCGGTACAATTCCACGGTGACTGCCGTTTAATAGCAGCAAGGGATCGGTACAATTCCACGGTGACTGTCCGTTTAATAGAAGCAAGTGATCGGTACAATTCCACGGTGACTGCCCGTTTAATAGCAGCAAGGGATCGGTACAATTCCACGGTGTCTGCCGTTTAATAGCAGCAAGGGATCGGTACAATTCCACGGTGACTGCCCGTTTAATAGCAGCAAGGGATCGGTACAATTCCACGGTGACTGCCGTTTAATAGCAGCAAGGGATCGGTACAATTCCACGGTGACTGTCCGTTTAATAGAAGCAAGTGATCGGTACAATTCCACGGTGACTGCCCGTTTAATAGCAGCAAGGGATCGGTACAATTCCACGGTGACTGCCGTTTAATAGCAGCAAGGGATCGGTACAATTCCACGGTGACTGCCCGTTTAATAGCAGCAAGGGATCGGTACAATTCCACGGTGACTGCCGTTTAATAGCAGCAAGGGATCGGTACAATTCCACGGTGACGGTGACTGGTACCCACGTTTAATAGCAGCAAGGGATCGGTACAATTCCACGATCGGTACAATTCCACGGTGACTGCCCGTTTAATAGCAGCAAGGGATCGGTACAATTCCACGGTGACTGCCGTTTAATAGCAGCAAGGGATCGGTACAATTCCACGGTGACTGCCCGTTTAATAGCAGCAAGGGATCGGTACAATTCCACGGTGACTGCCCGTTTAATAGCAGCAAGGGATCGGTACAATTCCACGGTGACTGCCGTTTAATAGCAGCAAGGGATCGGTACAATTCCACGGTGACTGCCGTTTAATAGCAGCAAGGGATCGGTACAATTCCACGGTGACTGCCGTTTAATAGCAGCAAGGGATCGGTACAATTCCACGGTGACTGCCCGTTTAATAGCAGCAAGGGATCGGTACAATTCCACGGTGACTGCCCGTTTAATAGCAGCAAGGGATCGGTACAATTCCACGGTGACTGCCGTTTAATTTTATCCCAATATTTAAATTTCAAATATGTAGCTTGCAAGAAATGCATGAATTGAACAGTGAACAAAAAAATACACATATTTGAAATAAAAACAAATTGCCAAAAAAAATGATACGTCAGTCATTGGGGAATTGCACTTTTGTTACATTCTTTTCCCCAGATACAAGACAGCACACACCACGAACAGTTATGCAGCACTCAGTGGAACGTGAAAACTCGATATGTCCGCCAAGGAGCATAGATCCAGCAACTTACTGCATTTCACTGAGTCACAAAACTCAAGAGATCAAACTGGCCGAATTTACGAAAGGTGTTTATCCTTTAACCGCGTGTGTAACTATCCAAAACAGCCGTGTATAATTTAGTAACCAAATTTCGAAGCACGTTTATATTATACGCATATAATGAAGATCACTAAGTTATACACGTGCGTTTAAAATGCATTAGAATACTTAAATGCACGAAAGGGGTTGTTTAAGTCCTTCCTTCCTTTTATTTCTATTGGTAACGTTTTAAAGGGACATTCCTGAGTTTGCTGTAATTTTTAACATGGTATCGACTAACAGAGACTTTTTAACGATTGTAATTACATATCAAACATATTTTTCTGAAGAATATTTTAGTCGCTGGTTCTAATATTTGTACTAGGCTAAAATTCATTTTATTTCCACAAATATAATTTTTGTCGTACGTACGAAATTATTTGAAGACAAAATCCAGTTTGGGCTTCTTACAAATATTAAGACGACCAGAAACACATTGAATATACAGACACTGATATTCTAAACCAGAAAAAATATATTTAATATTCCTGAGTTTGCTGCAATGTTTAAGATGTTATCGACTAACAGAGACTTTTTAACGATTGTAATTAAAGATCAAATATATTTTCCTGCATAAAATATTAGTGGCTGTATATTAAACATGTTTCTGATCGTTCTAATATTTGTACTGGGTTAAATTTCGTTTTATTTCCTAAAATATATTTTTTCGTACGTACGAAATTATTTGAAGACGAAATCCAGTTTGGTCTTCTTACAAATATTAAGACGACCAGAAACACATTGAATATACAGACACTGATATTCTAAACCAGAAAAATATATTTAATATGTAAGTTTAATCGTAGAAATATTTTATTAGTAGGAAACATCTGACAATGCAACAAATTCAGGAATGTCCCTTTAACAAAAAGTTGATATTTTATAATAAATTTCACCGTTAGATATTTTAGGGATCGAGACCTCCCAGAGTGAAGATACTTGAAAATGTTTTCAGAAAACATACGAATTAAAAACTTTGGTTTCAGCAGAATGAATATTATTTGAGGTATACTTACACACTTCGAGGCGTTCTTCCAACATAGCTATCTGTTCACTAAGGGAGGCAATCCTGTCCAGCGGTATCATGGCTGGATTAGCCACGTACGGGAAGGAGTCGGAGTTGGAGTCAGGGTATGACGTGGATTTCCGTTCTGTTGTCGCTGTGGCTTCCTTTATCTCGTGCATGGTTACCATGGCTTCAGCATAATGATCAGCTAGGTACGACATGTTACCCTTCAGAAAATCCTATTGTATAAATAATAATAATAAAACAATGTGACAAGGAAAGGAATATTTGTTTTATGTGTAAGCCACTACACCGAATTCTTTCTTACTAATCACCATTGGCCTGCACTGACAATTCAGATAGCTGAGCTGCATACCCAGGACAGCGTGCTTGAATCGCACTTAGAGACATAAAAAAAAAAAAATTAAAATGAAGGAAAACACTATAGTTCAAATTGGTTGTCTAATTTAATATGCATTATCCCAGACAGGACAGCATATACCAGGATGTCTGATATTATTATTGTGAAGTACCGAATAGTCAATGAGTGCCTAATAAAATGAGTCGCGTGTACGTGTGCAAATTGAGTCTCGACCACCTTATAATGTTCGCTCGCAAGTCTAGACCCCAGCCCCATGCTCCAAGTTCTACTTTAATCTTCTCGCCACAGTCTAGACCCCAGCCCCAAATTGAAAAGTCTAGACCCCATATTCACATACATTTTGCTCGCCACAGTCTAGACCCCAGCCCCATGCTCCAAGTTCTCTTAATCTTCGACAGTCTAGACCCCAGCCCCATGCTCCAAGTTCTACTTTAATCTTCGCTCGCCACAGTCTAGACCCCAGCCCCATGCTCCAAGTTCTACTTTAATCTTCGCTCGCCACAGTCTAGACCCCAGCCCCATGCTCCAAGTTCTACTTTAATCTTCGCTCGCCACAGTCTAGACCCCAGCCCCATGCTCCAAGTTCTACTTTAATCTTCGCTCGCCACAGTCTAGACCCCAGCCCCATGCTCCAAGTTCTACTTTAATCTTCGCTCGCCACAGTCTAGACCCCAGCCCCATGCTCCAAGTTCTACTTTAATCTTCGCTCGCCACAGTCTAGACCCCAGCCCCATGCTCCAAGTTCTACTTTAATCTTCGCTCGCCACAGTCTAGACCCCAGCCCCATGCTCCAAGTTCTACTTTAATCTTCGCTCGCCACAGTCTAGACCCCAGCCCCATGCTCCAAGTTCTACTTTAATCTTCGCTCGCCACAGTCTAGACCCCAGCCCCATGCTTCAAGTTCTACTTTAATCTTCGCTCGCCACAGTCTAGACCCCAGCCCCATGCTCCAAGTTCTACTTTAATCTTCGCTCGCCACAGTCTAGACCCCAGCCCCATGCTCCAAGTTCTACTTTAAACTTTAAAAGTGCAGACCCTAGTGTCAGCCCGTGAAAATGGACACTCAGTTTAGTTAATCTACAAACCTGCAACACACATTTGCATAAGATTTAACAGAGACAAGCTAAGTCTATAATGTTTAAACGGGCAAGTATTGTGTAAAAATAATTAGAGCTTGTCTCTCGATAACCATTGTCTCGATAACCATTGCTTCTCAGACGAACATGAATGTTTAGAATTATGAAAAATGCACTTTGGAGTATTGAAAAACCTGGATGACCAGAATCACGTCAGGTGTACGAAAATTAATATTCTAAATAATAAAATATAAGTACTTCTAATTTAAATGATCAAAAACGGCTTTAATAGTGACAAATACGTCGTAGTGTTTAAAAACTAGGGTCTGTCACTTAATGTCCCTTCGGCTTTGTTTGCAACAACGATTCTGACTTCGATAGTTTTATTTTGATCAGACTGGATTTTTTTTTATTCTAGTTGTTTTATCTTTTGGTATCAGTCACTACTCTGCATTCTGCTGAGATGCGGCCCTGGGGCCTAATTCATTAAACTCTCGCAACTTTGCGATCTCGCAGTGTAATGCTGAAAGACTTGTAAAGAGGGTGCTTTGTTGTCTAGCAGAGCCTAAGAGACCTTTGTGAATTAGGCCCCTGGTTACGTATTACGGTTTTGTTGTTCAGTTCATATTGGCATAAAAATTACCTTTTTGTCGTACACACCTTTTTTCTTCTAATGTTAGGAAATCGCATTTGAGACTATCCAAAGATAACAATTCAGTTCCCTTAAATACGATGTTAGACCCAAAAAAAAACTTTTCCCTTTCCACTATACATAAAACCCAAAAATGTGGTTATACCACAAAAACAGAACAGGGAAAGGGAGAGAGCGGGGTATATGCCCCCAATTTGAGGCCCAAAACCGTTATTGATTTTATTCTAAAGAAAGGACATTCACTGACGCCACTACGGTAAACCAGCAAGTGTGTGTGTGTGTGGGGGGGGGGGGGGGGGGGGAGAGAGAGAGAGAGAGAGACTCTAGTCCATCAAGACTGGTCGATCCTCGAATGTTGTTGGGTTTTGCTTCTTTTTTTTCTCTCTTTTTTTGTTTTTTGTTTGTGTGTGTGTGTGTGTATGATTGCGCTCGTTTACACATCTTCCGACCGATGAGGATCACCATTCGGTAGTCCATGCAAAACCTGTGGTTTTCGTAACATGTGTATAACCCAAACATGTGATATGCCTCCAGCCAATAGCCTACTGTTAACCTAACCCACTCTCTAAAACATCGGCCCCTAGTGGTTATACGATGGGCAACAGACGATAACAACAGAATGACCTCAGGTATATAGGTTTTTCCGACATGTCACTTTACACAAACCGTGAATATTAATTTTCACTGCATTTGTTGATTACAACATCTGCGTCTTACTGGTGAAATACACACACACCAGCTGGGGAAGCAACACGTTGGTGACCAGGGGTCGATCGCCCTAGACGAATCTAGTGCGTTTCCCCATCAGTGACCGCGCTTTTTTTTTATCTGGGACAGTGCTTCTAAAGGGTGTATACCTCCAAATCAAATTGCCGTAGGTGACAATACTAACAGTATGTATTTAAAACTAATACATAGAGAATAACTGGTTGTTGTCTTAAGATATCTGCTTTATCCTGCAGAGGTAACAATAGCGAATGTCGCGAGGCCATTTCTCTTCCGCCATTCGACATGAGCATGATAAAAAAAAAGTTTGTTTTATTTAACGACGCCACTAGAGCACATTGTTTTTTTTTATCTTATCATCGACTATTGAACGTCAAATATATGATCATTCTGACACTGGTTTTTTTTTAGAGGAAACCCTCTGTCGCCACATAGGCTACTCTTTTACGACAGGCAGCAAGGCATCTTTTATTTGCGCTTCCCACAGGCAGGATAGCACAAATCATGGCCTTTGTTGAACCAGTTATGGATCACTGGTCGGTGCAAGTGGTTTACACCTACCCATTGAGCCTTGCGGAGTACTCACTCAGGGTTTGGAGTCGGTATCTGGATTAAAAATCCCATGCCTCGACTGGGATACGAACCCAGTACCTACCAGTCTAAAGACCGATGTCCTAACCACAACGCCACCGAGACCGGTCTGAGCATGATAAAGCCGAGAGTAGCCGGTTATTTTATTAATCCTACAATGCTGCTTAATACGACACAAAATTATTGAAATGGACCGTTTTATTTCATAATGTCAGTTTCCCACAGTATTAGGTCCACGCGTGTTGAATGCCTTGTCGCCTACAATATGGATACACCAAAACAAAATAGTTCTTAAAAAATAACAATTTATTTCTTTTTTCTTTTTTTAAATGCCAAGTAGCTATATTTTAGGTCAGTGACAGAAAGTATTGAATCGTTCTACTCATCATATCTTGCCAATATATATAGTGATTGACGTTTGGATCTCTCTCTCTCTCTCTCTCTCTCTCTCTCTCTCTCTCTCTCTCTCTCTCTCTCTCTCTCTCTCTCTCTCTCTTCTATGTATGTGTGCGGCGTGTTTCTCTCCCTCCCTCGGTCTCCCCTGACTGGCTGGCTGGTTCTCTATCTCTCCTTCTCTCTCTCTCTCTCTCTCTCTCTCTCTCTCTCTCTCTCTCTCTCTCTCTCTCTCTCTCTCTCTCTCTCTCTCTCTCTCTCTCTGTCTGTCTGTCTATATTTCTCATTAGCAAATTAAACTATTTAATGTTAGGCTGGCATTGCTTCTTAATGGGTATTTTAGTTTGTGATCACATTTCTTAATATGGAAAATCAAAACATAATTTTGAAATAGGATTTTTTTCTCAGCATTAGGTGTGTGTTTGTGGGTTTCATTTCTCCGTTTAAAAAACTAAACACATACCTTTTCTTCTTCTAACACGATCACTTTCTTCATTAGATGTGTGATGGTGTCTTTCATCTCTCTATATTCAGGAACACACGATATACACACTAAAACACACAATAATGCAATAATTAAATAACACATTCACAAATTTTACAATGCAATTTCAGACAATTTAAGTAATGACTGATATAGAGAAATAAAACGAAAATAAAAAATAAAATAATATTAATCAGCTAACACATTCGTGGATGTCCGAAAGCGCACCGTGTTACAGTCCTTGGATTTTGAAAAATCCAGGCGAGTTTAAAATCACACACCTCAATATGCTAAGGCGAGTGAAAATTCCACTGTCCAAAGCAAATAAAATCGGCAGTGTAGCTCCGATTGGATTTTGACTGGTACATTTACAAAAATGTCTATTAAACCAGTATTTCCCGATTTGTAAAAAGTAGTACGAGTTAAACGACTGCATGGAAGTCACTGCCATGTTTTTATTGTTTTAATAAAACACCTTCCTATCAGCTAAAAGAGTTATGAAAACTGTTGATCTTTATAAATAGTGAAAATAAATATACAAATGTATTTTATGTGTGCCGTTTGTCGAGTGTAACGTGCGCTGTTTTTAACACTTGTTAGATTGAAATTACGTGCGCTGTACGAGCGCAATCGCACCCGCGCACCTTAAAAACCAAGGTCTGGTGTTAATTGGTGAGTGGATCTTCCAAACGAACACATTAATTAAAATATCAGTATCAAACATATTCTAAATAATTGACCATTTAGACCAGATTGTCTGCTTTTATTTTCTTCCAGTGACGCACCATTCCTTGATTTCCTTTAGATCTTATTTACAAGTCACACGCGAAGGCTCTCTTAGTGCTGACTCTTCCCCACTGGGCTATTTGTCGGTCCAGCGAGTGCACCACGACTGGTACATTAAAGGCCGTGGTATGTGTTATCCTGTCTATGGGATGGTGCATATAAAAGATCCCTTGCTGCTAATCGGAAAAAGTAGCCCATGAAATGGCGACAGCGGGTTTCCTCTCTCAATATCTGTGTGGTCCTTAACCATATGTCCGACGCCAAATAACCACAAATAAGCCGTGAGTGCATCGTTAAATAAAACATGTCCTTCCTTCCATTAACTCCTCTTTCCAATACACAGCAAATGATATACTATATACACAGACATGTCTGGCAGACACACCACTGACCGCCGTAGGTCAACTACCCTATTAATGCATGGTCAGTAGTGGACATATGGCTTGGACATGAAATACTCTAGATTGTAGAAAGTCAGTTGAGTGGGATTGATCCCAGGTCCATTGATAAGATGAACACCTCAGTAACTATATGGAATACTCACACTTGCAAGCCACCTTGTCGTCAGCGAGAGTGAAACCATCATGGCAGTCACACTCGTACTTCCCTTGCAGGTTCTTACAAACTTGCTGACAGTTGTTTTCTCCCGCACATTCGTTTATATCTGAAAATAAAGTGTTTTTTAAAGGCATACTGCCACAGATTTTAGGACCTTTATTTCTCTAAAAATGGATAATAAATAAAAATTACATTAATTGTTGGAAACCAAATCTAGCTATCGCATCACCTTAACTGAACCATGATGGAGTAAAATTCAAGTCAACCCTCTCGGCAATTTTAGTTTTTGAATTATGAACCATTGCCATAATTCAATTATTTTTATAAAATATCATTAATAAATAAAATATGGTGGTTATGAAGATGGCTGAATAAAGTACATTTAGGGACAGGTAATACTTTGTTAGACTTTTAAATAGGTCAGTGGTCTGTGACAATATGACTTTAATAGGTCATTGGTCTGCGACAATATGCCTTTCAAATCTCAACGTAAGTCTTTCAAGCTCAGGTGTATAGTTGTTTTTTTATGGAGCGGATGCAACTTAAAATGAGGGCACAAACGGTATTCCATGCATATCATGTGGCCCCCAAAAAACGAATATGGAATTGACTAAAGTGTATGAGGACAGTAATTTTAATATTTCACAGTCATTACAACATGGATGTTTGCCATGTTCTGTGAAAATTGTAGGTCCATTGGTCAAATATTGTTAAAATGGCAATATATTAAAACTGGTAAATTTAAAAATAACATGAGACCCCAAAAAGCTTAGTGGAATTGTACCTACCTTTGTTAAAGGCACGGTAGTATTTACGGGCAGTGAACTAAAGGAGAATGAATTAAAGGTCAAAATAAGAAAGTCCTGGAAAGAAATCACCTTGGAAGAAATCAGAAAATCGATTTCTTCATGAAAACAAAATCGAACCACCACCTGTTCAAGTAAACAGAATTAGATAAAATTTTACTTTTTGCTTTTGGCGTCACATTATTTTTACTTACAATTTTGAATCTGTTGCTATTTTAACAATACATTAAATAAATATTTTTGTCATTCCATTTATAAAAATGAAATAATGTGTTTCTTTGGTTTATTTTAGGGTAGGCTTATACAAAGGGTGATAACATACTAAAAGTCACCACCGTTCCAATGCTATCACATATTTTTTTAACTCTAGGGGTATATACCTTGTCAAAAATCACTATGAGCCTTATTCCCCTGATATGATGCCGATGGCCAAACTTTTGGCTCATAGCCTATTAGCCTTGGGCTATCCAATACCCTAGTGTTAAACCTAACCCACTCATGAAAAACCGGCCCATAGTGGTTATAGGATGGGTAACAAACGATAAAACAAAATGACATCAGGAATATAGGTATTTCCTTAAGCTTAGAGTTTCAGTGGACTTTATTTGTATTTCCTTAAGCTTAGTGGAATTTTATCTACCTTTGTACGGTAGTATTTACGGGGAGTGAACTCAAGTAAACAGAAGTAGATAAATTTTACTTAGCTTTTGGAGTCGCATTGTTCTTACTTACAATTTTGAATCTGTTGTTATTTTAATACTATTTCACCTATAGTCACATGGGTATATGTCCATATACATGTAGTGATGAATGTGAAATATTAAAATAGCCGATGATAAATAAACCAATGTGCTCTAGCGGTGTCGTTAAATAAAACAAACTAATATTCAAATTACAGTCAATATATTTTTTAGAAAATTCCATATTCAGTTGGGTTATTATTTTTTGGGAACCATTTTGCTTTTGGCGTCGCATTCTTTTGGGGATTTTAACTTTCAATTTTGTATAATGTTGCTAATTTAACAACATTTGATATATGGTCCTGAAGTGTCACTGAAGGTGGCACATATTCATATAGAAATGCGTGTGAAATGTTACAGTCCCCATACTTTTTAAATAATCCCATATTCAGTATAGTTATGATTCTTTTTGGGGGCCACCCGATATATATATGTGTGTGTGTGTGTGTGTGTGTGTGTATACATACATACACACACACACACACACACACACACACACACACACACACACACACACACACACACGTAAATCCTTTAATAGATACCCAGGCTTCTATTAATTTATTGCGTCGCTCCAAGACCCGGCCTGTTTTCAAGGTAGTCTCTATACAAGGAAGGCTTCTTGTTTTTTTAATGCAAATTTTTCTAACATAGCCTTGTTGTAACATCTAATGTAGGCTTGCACACCTAGCGTCTTCTTTCCTATTATTCTCACTATGTTTTTTATTTGCTTTTGACGTCAGGCAACGGGAGTGAGGAGTATAATGTGTCCATTAACCTGACAAGCTACAGTAGCAGAAACAGGCCTTTATGTAAGGCAGGCCTCTATTGGTGTCGTGATGCTCTGATACTGACTTGGCCTCTAATCGAAGCAGACTTCTATTCAAGGCAGGCCTCTATTCAATGATTTACTGTATGTCTGTTGCAGAGTTTTAATTCATTCATTTATAATTATTTTCGTGCTTATATCCAATTAAGATTGAAGCACGCTCTCCTGGGCAGACATTTCGGCTATTTTGTCTTACACCTACCCACTGAGTCGTTAAACTCGCTCTGGTACCTACTAGCCATAAGTCCGATTGGTTAACCACTACACCACCGAGGCCTGTATTAAGTAAGTACGTTTAGAGTACCTCGCTATTCATTCTTCAAGGCAAACGTGTGCAGTGGCGTAGCGAGGGTGACAGGGGGTCCATGCCCCCTCTCTCACACACACACACACACACACACACACACACACACACACACACACACAAAAACACACACACACACACACGAACGGGTTTTTGTTTGTTTATTTTATTTTGTTTTTGTTTACTGTTTAAAATTCATAAAATCATACATACATACAATACATACAATACATACATACATACATAGTGTGGGTTGCCCTCCCCCAATATAAAATCCAGGCTACTCCAGTGGTGCAAAATAAAAAGATAAACGCTCATCCAGCTGTATTTCTGTTCGCTGATATTTCGAACAGACAGGAAGAAAACTGACTTAGATTTTTGTTTGTTTTTGTTCTTATATAACTGCTAATATTTTAAAGACAGTCGCAACTGATAACATAACAAGAGATTTATTTCTGACATTTGAGTTGCAGAACCATCTGGCGTAAACGGTTAATGGATGAAATATGTGTGACAAATGCTGCTGCCAGCGTGTCGTGGTGCGCCGATGGATGGGAGGAACTAACAGAATATAGTCATCATAACAGACAAAGTTTAAAGTTTGTTTTGTTTAACGACACCACTAAAGCACATTGATTTATTAATCATCGGCTATTGGATGTCAATCATAACAGACAAAATCAAAGTTTATGTGTACATGTACCAACATCCAGAAAGGTATTGTATAGATGTTTTTTAAACTTGTTTTAATGTGTTTTATATTGTAATATTATACCTATAATGGAAGGAAAGAAGGAAATGTTTTATTTAACGACGCACTCAACACATTGTATTTACGGTTATATGGCGTCGGACATGTGTTAAGGACCACACAGATATTGAGGGGAAAAAAGCCCGCTGTCGCCACTTCATGGGCTACTCTTTTCGATTAGCAGCAAGGGATCTTTTATATGCACCATCCCATAGACAGGATAGCACATACCACGGCTTTTGATGTGCCAGTCGTGGTCCTATAATGGAATAACTGGATATATATATATTAGTCATTACAAAGCAACGGCGAGAAAACTTGATGTCGGACGAGTTACTAGTTTTCATTAAGTTTAAATTACTTTAAAGGTATTTTATATAAAGTGAAAGTTAAAGTTTGTTTTATTTAACGACACCACTAGAGTACATTGATTTATTAATCATCGGCTACATTGTTCTATTAGTAGCAAGGGATCTTTTATATGCACCATCACAGAGAGGATATATTAGATGTGACCTGTGCTTCACGAGGGAAACTTAAAATGCAGGGTCGTAGCTAGCATTCTTTTATTCTTCTTTCTTTTTTTTTGGAGGGCGGGACAGATGAATTCTCGGAACGAACGAGCATGGAAGGCGCAAGAAACTAGAGGTCCGTGGATATGCCACTCGGGAAATGTTTAAATCTAGAGGCTCTTAAATAATATTTTGTAGTCATTTCATGGAGGTTACACACTTAAAACTGCCCACTTTCCCCCTCCCCTCCCAACCGCTAGCAACGACCCTGAAATGAGGTGTGATGGCCGCACACGGGGCTTTTCCCAAAAACTACGACCGCCATGTAGTTACCATTCCTCATTAGCCGAGGCTATACACACTGCCGTCGTGTATATAACCACTTATATGTTAAGTGACAAAGATGGCGAGCAACGATGGTGAGGTCCTTTGAGGTTGTATTTATGGAATTCATCTTTGTACGCTTTGTACGCAATAGTTAGCATGATGTATTTATGGTGGTCGAGGGTGGGATTTAGCTCAGTCGGTTGAGCGCTCGCCTGAGATGCTTGTGTTGCAGGATCGAATTATCTCGATGGATCGATTCGACTGGTTGTTTTTTTCTCGTTCCAACCAGTGCACCACAACTGGTCAAAGGCCGTAGTATGTGCTTTCCTATCTGTGGGAAAGTGCAAATAAAAGATCCCTTGCTGCTAATAGAAAAATGTAGCGGGTTTTCTCGATGACATATAGCTGATGATTACTTGATCAGTGTGCTCTAGTGGTGTCGTTAAACAAAAATTTCTTTTTTATGGTAGTCAATTGGACATGAGCGCAAACAAAGATCCTTGCGAAATGATGCATCGGGTAATTACAAATAAGGCTGTCGGTAATGCAGATCAAGAGAGAAGAGGTGATCAGAACGATCGAAAACTGTTTAAAAAAAAAAGCCTGTACCGTATTATTCTCTATTATATTCCATTCCCTCTAGAGTAGTCTACTCTAGTCTAGTTTACTCTAGTTTAATTTAGTCTAGTCTAGTTTAAGTGGGGTTACACACTAGTTTTAATTAAAAATACCCAATACACAGAAGGCATTTGAAAATCGGTGTTCACCCCATCTCCATGTAATAATTCTATGAACAATCCTCGAATCCCAAACGCTATCACAGAAACGTATGTATATTATTTTTATATCGGGTTTACTACATTTTCCATAAATGGCAGCAGAGACAAAAGGTTAAACGGATGTGTGAACAGGCCCTTAGATACGATATCTGAAGTGTGGGGGACACAATCTCTAATGGGTGGGGGGGAACAGTCTTTAGTGAGGGAGGCACAAGTTAAGCTGCATCTTTATTGATATAGATAACCGGACATGCTCGCTTCCACTGCCTACAGTTCCTACATTGAATATTTACCGCGGACAAATGGAAGTAACTCTTGTCGCCTTACCGTCAGCACAGTTTGGTCCGGTCCAGCCCTCCATACAATCGCACGTGTGCGGTCCAACGCACTGGCCGCCATTTATACAACCACCGGGACACACCGCTGTAAATGTGAACATACAACTGTTTAGCGTTATCAAATGAGCAGTAGTTAATAAACGTTGATGGCTTATTGTAAAAAAATAATAATAAAATAATAATAAAATAAAGGGTTCAATGCAGAGCCAGTTTATCCTAGTAGCACATGTAGCACGTGCTACGGGACCCCGCACTTCAGGGGGCCCCGCGGTGATGTGTACATTTATTTTCCCCAGGTCATTTTCCCCTCTCCCCGAGGGGGTTGCAAAATATATATCCTGGGAAGGGGGACCGTTGTTATTTGTGCTACAGGCCCTGCGGATTCTTAAACTGGCTCTGGTTTAATGTGCCTGCTTCTTGTAGTACTGTAAAACAGGCAGCGTGGTGTGAAATGACACTCGCCTTATACAACATTCATGTTAGAAAGAGAGCAGATTTTATAATTTATGTCTGTATGTCTGTATATATTATTATTATATCTGCCTGTTTCCACAGATATCGTGTGTATACACAAAATGTGTTTACATATTTAAATGCAATATGTTTCTGAAGATAAGACTGCAATGTTAAATTATTTGCAATATGTTTGTATAAAAAATATATTCTGAAGAGATGCCTAGTACAGTAAAGCAAGATCTACTCATGTTTTGGGATTTATATTATACTAGCACGACTTTCGACCGGTTGAGAATATAACAAATATAAAATACTAAATCTTCAGCCGTTGCCATTGTAATTTTGACATAATGTTGAATTAGTGTCAGTGAGAAGGGAATACCCAGGAAGATTCTCGTCTACTTACGCTTCATACAGTTGTGATCTCTGGGGTTTGTCTGCGCCCAGCCCGGACAGCAGTCATGTACTATTCGTGTGGTAATCCGCATGTGGAAAATAGTCCTGTAAGCTACGCCATAAACCAAGCTGAAAGCCATAATAGTGGGTGTGTTTAAAAAATAAAACAAAACAAAAACAAAAACTGGTCAAACATACAGTTTCGTATTATGTTATATTCCGAACAATAACAAAAAATTCAAATATTAATTTATTTTCTTTAATTTATTTCAAAGGGACAGATCCTAGTTTTTAAACACCATGTTTCACCTAGACCCTAGTTTTAACCCGTAAAAATTGACATTACGTTTGATTAATTTACAAACCTGTAACAGAGTGAAACAAGAGTCTGTGACGTTGAAATACCCTTTAAAATAGAATAAAACGTGATTCCATAACCGTTACTTCTCAGACGCACGTGCGTTTTTAAAAATATGAAAAATGCATTTTGTGCATTAGAAACACCAGGATAACCGAAAGACTTCGGTTGTACGGAAATGGATAATGAAAACAATAAAATATTAAAGTATAGTTTGATTTCAGTGATGATAATCGGCTATAACAGTGAAAAATATGTATTAATGTTTAAAAACTAGAGTCTGTACCTTTAAATTATTCAGTTTGAATCGCATTAAAATTATTGATATCTTACAAACATTTAGTCTACTTACTGAATTAATCGTATTATGAAAAGATAACACTTTTATAAATCTAGAAGGAAATCACAATGTACCACAAACCAACATGAAAGACAAATCACAATTCCTATTCTTAAGACTTAAAAGAAAATACATAGTATAATTAATCTGACAAGATAAATACAGCTTATGAATACTATGTGACTAAACATCCCTACCAATTTAGCATGTTTCTTGTTAGTAAAAATGTCATGCTTTACTGTAAAATACTATAGGCTGGAAATCATAAAATGTTACCAGAAAACAAACAGAAAAACAAAGATTATAACATGAATTACTAGCACTCGACACAAAGACCCCTCGTGGTAGTTTGTATTTTTGTTTAAGGTAAGAAGGCTGAACCTTGCTTTAATTATTTAGAAGATGACGTATGCTGTCTGTGTTTACCTGTATCTTTTACACAGTCTGTTATCTTCGCACCTCTGGACAGTCTCCCTGTACATCGGCCGCCGATAACTTTGACGCACGGGGATTGGTTGCGCGAACTGCTTCCTTTGAACACAGACATGACGACTGAAAACAAAACAAAAACCATATGTGAAAATGCATTTCTCTTTGTATTTTCAAATTGATTTATTATGTAAGATTATATAGGTCTAATACACTATTAATTCAAAGCATCGTGGGGGCAGGATAGCCCAGTGGTAAAGCGCTTGCCTGATGCACGGTCGGTCTGAGATCGATCACTGTCGGTGGGCTCATTGGGCTATTTCTTGTTGAAGCCTGTGCTCCATAACTGTCTTTGGGATGCTCCATATAAACTATCCTTTGCTGCTAATCGGAAGGAATAGCCCATTGCGTGGCATCAGTGGGTTTCATCTCTCACTATATGTGTGGTCCTTAACCATAAACTGTGTTGAGTGCGTCGTTAAATAGAGCAAATTTTAAATATCGTCGGTTGCATCTCCCGTCATGTTCTCTCAAACTAAATAGATATGTTGGAAATGTTCTATCTACATACCAAAACTTATATTCTAACCTTGTAAATAATGAAAAGGCACCGGCTCATAAAACCAATTTTACTACATTTTAGTGGCCTTTTGTGTGGGTTTGAGTATATAGCTATAGTTTAATTTGTTTGTAGCCCTTTTGATCTGTTGACAGCAGCATTTGTGTAAGATTTGTTCCTTTCAGTGCTGACAATCACACTCTTGAGTAACATATTAGAAATACAATCTACGTAAGCAGGCTCGGATCCAGAGTGAGCATGCTGGGGTGCGCACCCCTCCCCTTTCTAAACGTTGCACCCTCCCATTCAAAACATCCTGCGGCTACTCCAGTTATTAAGGCCTATTTGTTGGTATTCCATCACCTGACCACATATTCATTAGTAGATCAAAACACATAGAATGTGATGTTCTTCTTACAGAAAAGGTCATATATAACAATATCTTGTTGCAAAATGAAAAACAGATTATCGCTGGTGAAAGTCGGCTTCTTCCCTTATCCTCTAGGCGATGTGCCACATTTACCGTGTTTCCTAGTTAAACACTATTATACCTTTGATTTGATTTTGTGCTAAGGTTTACTGCATGTACTTTCGTTTTCTGCTGGCGTCTAAGTACTTACCTCAAGTGGTATTCTGTTATGTCCGAGCGGTTACCCAAATCCAGTTCTATTACTGTATGAAAACTTGAGAGTCTAGACTTTAATGACATATACGTGCTTGAGTTGAGACTTCAAGTTTGAGTCTCGAGTTCAAACAGCGGAGAAGCGAAGATTCCCTATACCCTTTGGGCGTGCAGATTTAGTGACGTTTCCTGCATGAAAATGTTATTAGTATTTGAAACCATGGCGACAGGTCCCATAATGGGACTTTATTTGCATGGATCTCGGAGATAACTGTTCTTACTGATGTCACATTCTCAGACGCATCACTCCCCATTCCCTTGAAACTGAGTCCAAACTCTTAACATTATATTGTATTAGGAACTTTTAAAATCACATTGTTCTTGGTAAGATGGAAAGATCCAAATTATTACTTTTTGGTGGTGGGATTACAGGAATTTTAAATGTTATTAACACCAAATTATTGAAATGTAATGTATGTGGTTGGACCGAATTGCCTTTCTGCTTCCTCGATCCCAGGCAAAACAAACAACAACCAAAATAAAACAAACAAAAACACGCCTTGTAATAATTTGTAAAACCATAGTGGATGGACTATGCAAGAAAGCGCACTGTACATAAACATCAACAACATGGCGTCCACATTTCACCAGACATATTTTAGTGTCGCTGCTAATCAAGGGCATTCCACGTACAATACAAACACTTGTGTGAGACCAATCCAGCGCAGGTGTATCAACATGGTTGAATCATATCCCGAAGCAACACAAATATATCTAAAGTCTACAGCCACACGGAGGTCGGAACAATACACACAGTATGCGGACCAGACGTCCGAACAACTGTATGGCTCACCAGTACACGGGTTCTGGGCCATCATTCTTCCTGAAAATAATACCATGCTCTTGTAATAGTTCTACACAGAGTATCCGTGCCAGACCGTAGTTCAAATGTAGACGAATATGAATTTGTTTTATTTGGATTACATATCATTTCAAATATATACGAATACGAATACGAATATGTTTATTTGGATCGCAGATCATTTCAAATATATAAAAATACGAATATGTTTATTTTTATTAAAGATCATTTCAAATATATATGAATATTTGGATCGCAGACCGTTTCAAATATATACGAATACGAATACGAATACGAATATGTTTATTTGGATTGCAGATCATTTCAAATATATATCTGAATATTTGGATCGCAGACCGTTTCAAATATATACGAATACGAATATATTTATTTGGATTGCTGATCATTTAAAATATATAAAAATACGAATTTGTTTATTTGGATTGCAGATCATTTCAAATATATACGAATAAGAATATGTTTATTTGCATTGTCGATATAAAGAGCACTTTGACATTTAAACGCCCATTCGTTTGTTCGTTGATTTATTCATCAAATGTCGTATCACAGTAAAGAAATGTAATAACAGAAAACAGAATATGTCACATTAAGTGAGATTATACATCAATAATTAAAAGGACATTCCTGAGTTTGCTGCACTTTTTGAGATGTTATCGACTAATAGAGACTTTCTAACGATTGTTATTACATATCAAATATATTTTTCTACATACACTATTAGTGGCTGTATATTAAACGTGTTTCTGATCGTTCTAATATTTGTATTAGGTTAAATTTCATTTTATTTCCTGAAATATAGTTTTTTCGTACGTACGAAATTATTTGAAGACAAAATCCACTTTGGGCTTTTTACAAATATTAAGACGACCAGAAACACATTGAATATACAGACACTGATATTCTCAACAAGAAAATATATTTAATATGTAAGTTTAATCATAGAAATATGTTATTAATCGGAAACATCTTACAATGCAGCAAACTCAAGAATGTCCCTTTAAAATGATTTGTGATATAATACATTATTTTACAGATTTTGATTTCACTCCTCTTTTTAATAGAGTTTAAAATACTTTAAAGGTATTTTATAAAATAAAAAAAGAGTTAAAGTTTGTTTTGTTTAACAACACTACTAGAGTACATTGATTTATTAATCATCCCCTACTGGATGTCAAACATTTAGTAATTCTGTCATGTAGTCTCAGAGAAGAAACCCGCAAAATTTGTCCATTGGTAACAAGGGATTATTTATATGCACCATCTCACAGACAGGATAGAAACTACAACGGCTTTTGATATACCAGTCGTGGTGCACTGGCTGGGACGAGAACTCGCCCCCAATGGGCCATCGACGGGATTAAAATTGGATCGAACAGTGCTATGTGCTTACTGTTAGATAGTAAGATCCAGTGTGGTAGCCTCTACGCTCTGTGCTTACTGCTAGATAGTAAGATCCAGTGTGGTAGCCTCTACGCTCTGTGCTTACTGCTAGATAGTAAGATCCAGTGTGCTTACTGCTAGATAGTAAGATCCAGTGTGGTAGCCTCTACGCTCTGTGCTTACTGCTAGATAGTAAGATCCAGTGTGCTTACTGCTAGATAGTAAGATCCAGTGTGGTAGCCTCTACGCTTTGTGCTTACTGCTAGGTAGTATAATCCAGTGTGGTAGCCTCTACGCATCCCTCAAATCACTAAAACACTACTAAAAAAAAGTCCTTATACTTGTACGTGGAAACAGCAAGGCATTTCTAAAATATTAATAATGTGAACTGTCAGTAGTGTTTTAGGTTTATATATTCCAGCAAATCAAAACACGTTCGGAATTCCTCATACGCTGGAAACGAATTTGTCTGCTAAAACTGTTGATCAAAGCTTCATTAGGTAAGTGAAAAGTTATTTAAAAGTTTGTTTGTTTTGTGTAACAACACCACTAGATCACATTGATTTTTTAATCATGTTAAACATTTTGTAATTTTGACATATAGTTTTAAAGAGAAATCTGCTACATTTTCCCATTAGTAGGGGGTGATCTTTTATATACACCATCTTTTAGACGTGATAGCACATACCACGGTCTCTGGTATACCTGTCGTGGTGCACTGGCTAGAACGAGAAATAGTCCAATGGGTCATCGATGGGGATCGATCCTAGACCGACCGCACATCAGAAAAGCGCTTTACCACTGGGCTACGTCCCGCCCCGAAACGTTATTTCACCATAAAAATGTAATACAAAAGCTTTACGTTTTTAAAAACACTAAGTCAGTGGGCAGAGCCCATGCCCTTTAATCCGCACCTTAGTGGATAACAATATTTTCGGTTTCAGTATATTCTCGTCCTAAGAGCAGAGAAGATACACTGAGGTTAGAAAAAAAAAAAAATAAGCAAACAATAACCGAATCTGCCACAGTTCAAGAGATGACACTAATCACCATACTTGACTGACTTTTGGTTAGTAATCCTGAAAGTAGTACTAGGTCAATTATCTTGATAAATTGTTTACAATGCTCCTCACTCAACAAATACAAATACACAACGTGGAAGATCCACCCAATTATAACAAGAAACTTGTGTATGGCAGTACTTAGCTGTGGTAGGTTATAGTATTATGTAGTTAGTTGATGGTTACTAAGTTTTGCTTTGGCAGCCTTTCGTTAGTACTTGTAACTGAAACCCAAGTATGGCCAAGCAATTTACGGCTTCCGTATAAATAAACACGACTTCACTCGTCTCCGATTAAAAGAGTTCCAGATTCTTCTTCTTGGAGTATAGCTTACTTGTTGTATAAATATTACCATGGTAATCGAATGTTAATGGCAGATTTAGGGAGTGTCCCGGCACCGCCTCTCCACCCTTTAATGACGTGTCATCATTGTTCCTATTGCCGTTCGCTGATATTTAATACCCAGGGGCGTAGGCTGGGGGGGGGGGGGGGGGGGGCTCGGTGGGTTCGGACGAACCACCCCGCTGAAACAAATGGTCCGCGTTCAGAAATAAAACATACAGGTTTATACATATTATGGAGTTTCTGGGGGTGCAAAAACAAAATAGAAAAAGGGTCCACTTGTTCATATTCGACCCCCCTCCCCCACCCGTCCCCCCCCCCACCCCCACCCCACCCCGGTCCAGATCACGCTACGCTCCTTATACCAATATTGTAGTCAACGCATGTTCTGCACCCATATACTCCACCACCATTTTTATAAAAGTTTTGATTCATAGGATAATGCCATCAGTGTTATGTCCGTTCCATCAGTTCCAGAAACATAGCCTTCTTTTTTTTTTCTTTTTCTTTATATATATTTTTTTCTTCTTCCTCTTCCATTATGTTCTCTTATCATCACAAACAGTATATAACCATTGTTTGGCACTAGATAGCTGATAGATTTGTTTTATTCTTAATCTGCGTATTTCTCGTGAAACATTCCGTCGGTGGGCCCATTCGGCTATTTCTCGTTCAAGCCAGTGCGCCACGACTGGTATATCAAAGCCTTTGGTATGTGCTATGTGGGATGGTGCATATAACAAATCTCTTTTTACTAATGGAAAAATGTAGAGTGTTTCCTCTCTAAGACTATATGTCAAAATTACCAATAGCCGATGATTAATAAATCAATGTTTCGTTAAATAAAACAAACAAACAAACCCTCTTTAATTATGATCGCTTATCCCTAGCAATGTATAACCATTGTTTGGCACCTGATAGCCAATATATATGTTGTATTTGGTTTTGTGCGTGTGCGTCGTTAAACATTCAGTCAGTCATTCCACATATACGTGTACACCGCCGTCACATTTGCATGCACTGCAGTTGTCCTGTCAGAATAAATTCTGTATTCAACGCTGTAAGTATCAACGACACTACGGATGGTGATGAAGTGCTATATGATCATCTCTGTTAAACAGTCCTATCCGTCATGTGCATTTCAACAGATAAGGTTACCGCAGTCTGTCATAAACCGTTATTGTTTCCAACAGCAGAATGTTAGAAGAAAAAAAAAATGTTTAACGCCACATCAACACGTTTTAACTTGTGGTTATTTTGTGTCCGATATATAAGGAGAGAGAAGAATAGGGAGAAAGAGAGCAACACAGAGAGAGAAAGAGAGACAGTGAGAGACAGAGAAAGAGCACATTGATTAATAAATCATCGGCTATTGGATGTCAGACATTTGGTCATTCTGACACATTTTTTTTCTAATGCAGCAAGGGATCTTTTAAATGCACTTTCCCACAGACAGGATAGCACATACCACGGCCTTTGATATACCAATCGTGGTGCACTGGCTGGAACGAGAAATAGCCCAATGGGTTCAGCGACGGGGATCGATCCCAAACCGACCGTGCATCAAGCTACGTCCAGTCCCGAGAAAGAAAGAGACAGAGACAGGAGAAAGAGACAGAGATATAGAGGGGGTGGACTCGCTGCCACTACACAAGCTATTCCTACTGTAACGTAGCAAGTGAACTTCTATATGCAACGTTGTATAAAATGTCTACAGACAGGACGCTACATACCATGACCTTTCATGTACCAATCGTAGGGCATTGTTAGGACGGGGGAAAACACCGATTGTACGAACCATTACATTTCAGGCGAGTACTCTCTAGCACTGGAGAGAGAATTAAATAAAGCAGCAGACGTTGCAGGTTGTTTTAAAACGTTTCACAGCTCTACGCAAGAAGGGAAGAGATCACACGTGTTGATTTCTGCATTGTTTAGATTGATGTTACACCGTGTTACAAACGTGCATCACTCAGCGACACACCGCGAAGAAAACTGGAAATACTAGAACGCGATTGAGATGTAAATCAGCGGTGTAGAACACTCGCCTAGTGTGCAATAGATCGCACGATTTCATTCCTCTATTCATTATTTTCCATTTATACGACTGGTATATCAAACGTTTCCATGTTTGCTCTTCTGGTTGTAGAATAGTGTGCATATACAAAGACACGTACATAACTAATATAATATATACCGCATAGCATACAAGTGCAGTCGATTGAACTATGTGTCGTTAAAGAAACGTCATTAATATCCTTCTGCTGGTGCGGATCCAGGGGGTGAGTGTCTGGAGTGCCCTAGTAATCTTGTTAAACCTACGAATATAATGCTGTAGGTTTCTTTTTTTTTAAAGTTGCATCACTTCCCTAGAGAAATCCTGCTCCTGTTCTAGTACATTGTAAGGAGAATAGTTGGACTACAATATACGATGATAAAATATAGTACTTTACAACATGTAACATAATGTACTGAACAGCACTGAAAACGCACCAGTTCTTTTTTTTATATTAATTTTCAATAGCTAAACCTTGCAGCGTTAAGAGGAGCGGGACGTAGCCTAGTGGTAAAGCGTTCGCTCGATTCGCGGTTGGTGTGGGATCGATCCCTGTGGGATGGTGGGATGCCTGTGGGATGGTGCATATAAAAGATCCCTAATCGAAAAGAATAGCCCATGAAGTGGTGACAGCGGGTTTCCTCCCTCAATATCTGTGTGGTCCTTAACCATATGTCTGACACCATATAACCGTAAATAAAATGTGTTGAGTGCGTCGTTAAACGGACATTCCTGAGTTTGCTGCCACTTTTAATATGTTGTCGACTAACAGAGCCTTTTTAACGATTGTAATTACAAATATATTTTTCTGCATAAAGTATTACTGCCTGTATATTAAACGTGTTTCTGATCGTTCTAATATTTTTACTAGGTTAAATTTCATTTTATTTCCTAAAATATACTTTTTTCGTAGCCTACGTACGAAATTATTTGAAGACAAAATCCAGTTAGGTCTTCTTAAAAATATTAAAACGATCAGAAACACATTGAATATTGTACACAGCCCAAACTGGATTTTGTCTTCAAATAATTTCGCAAGTACGAAAAACAATATTTTAGGAAATAAAATGAAATGTAACCTAGTACAAATATTAGAATGATCAGAAACACGTTTAATATACACCCACTAATATTTTATGCAGAAAAATATATTTGATATGTATTTAGGCCTACAGTTGTTAAAAAGTCTCTGTTAGTCAATAACATCTTTAAAAATGCAGCAAACTCGGGAATGTCCCTTTAAAAGAAAACAGTAATTCTCAAGCCTTAGGAAATCATGTCAGCAAGGGTTATAGTAAGGGTTATGAATTAAAACGTTTGTCTGAACATATTCAGTTTAACATTTTACAAGCTTATCTCGGTAGCTTGAACCCATGTCTTCAAACGCCGAACTCTGTGGTCCTTATCCATATGTCTGACGCCATATAACTGTAAATAAAATGTGTTGAGTGCGTTGTTAAATAAAACATTCCCTTCCTTCCTTCAAAAGCCGAACTGGTTTTTAAAAACAAGAGTTACGTTGCTACACAAAGCGGCATTACAATGCCAGTACTGACGCTCCAGGAACGTGAACGACCAAGTGGAATGCATGATGCTCGTGTATCAAGTCGTGCCACAGCCAAGAGTCTAAGATGCCATCATTCAACGATATCAAGACTTCTTACTCGTTCTCAGCAAACAGGAACCGCTGGACATCAACCAGAGTCTGGACAAGCTAGGGCAACAACATCGTACGTACGTGATCGTACACACCCAGGCCTACGTTCAGCCAGCCATGTTTCGCTAAATGTTTGCAAATTATTACGAATGGTTGCCTAATAATCCGTCCCACAGGGAACGCATGTTTTTTCATACTATGAAATTTACTACTAGTTATTTATCATCCATTAAAGGCTTTTGTAAGAGATATCGCTGGCACTATAATTTGCGATATTTCAGCAGGAGATATCGCTTCTTATAATCTTGAAAGGTCAAATTTTAATCACAAAACAAGGTTTTATTACGTCACTGTGTTTGTTTCAGCGCTAAACCTGCCATTAGTGACATCACGCCACTGCCATTTTGCTAGTTAACGAGTCTACCGCTGACGTTCAACCCACATTACTGACATTGTTTACAACTGTCGAAAATGAAAATAATGATAATGGATGATAAAAAGAATACCCCCTCGTGTCTTGTGATATCATAATTTATCAGCACTCGTTGATAAAAATATAAAATCCTCGGCAAACTTCGGAGTACCTACTTTTATCAACTCGTGCTGATGCATTATGATATCACAAAACACTCAGGGAGTATCCTCTGTTTATTTCTGAGCCGATTGTTTTCAAAATTGCAAACAAAAATAGTAATTTTTTAATTATTTCCTAAACACTTCTTCTTACGTCAAACCAGACTGAAATTATTTACAAAATAAATGTTTGTAGGATAATGGGACGGACTATACGTGTAGTGTAAAAATCAGTATAGCAAGTGTTAGTGTCAAACAGTTGGCTGACTTACACTAATCCTATCTGTCGTCAACTGAGTCTTGGATCCCATCATTCAACGATACCTCGACATCGACGACAACCAGTGGGCGGGACGAAGCCCAGTGATAAAGCACTCGCCTGATGCGCAGTCGGTCTAGGATCGATGCCCGTCGGTGGACCCATTGAGCTATTTCTCGTTCCAGCCAGTGCTCCACGACTGTTATCTCAAAGGCCATATAATATGCTGTTCTGTCTGTGGGAGTGCATATAAAAAATCCAATGGGACAAAAATGTAGCTGTTTTCCACTCGAAGACTATGTCAGAATTACCAAATGTTTGACATCCAATAGCCGATAATTCATAAATCAATGTGCTCTGTAGAAGCCCAAAACAAACGTTTAACTTTCGACCACAATCTGAACAAAGTAAGGTATTTAAACAACGCCATGACAAGATCGCTACATCGTACTACACATTTAATTGATCGTACACAACCAGACCTACGTTCAGCTAGCATTTGTTCGCTTAAATGTTTCCATTACCATAGTTTGACACCCAATAGCCGATATATTTTTCGTGCTGGGGTGTCGTTATATATTCATTCATTGTTCGCTTAAACGTTTGCAAACTATTTTGTCTGGTTCCCGAAGTGGTCGTTTGGTTTAACGTGTAGAGTAAAATCAGTCTAGAAAGCGTTAGCGTCAAACAGTTGTCTGAACTTACACTAGTCTGATACATCTATCGTCAACTGATTTTAACATCAGATTCACTTCAGTGTATAAAATACGGAGGGTTTGTGACCAGGTTGGCCACATCACATTTGCGTGATATTTAATATCATGATATTTAAGTGTTCCAAATTCTCGGGTATTGATCCATTGTTTTTTAATGGCAGCGCTTAACCATTCGGCACACTATCCTCTAAACGACTCTTAACATAGCTTTCAATCGGCCCACCGTTCACACCGCCAACTAACAAGGTGAATCAGACGTCAAACTCACTTGACGGTAGATGTATCGGACTAAACTTACACCGGCTGCTCGTACAGCATCTATACTTCGAGGAAGACGATGTCCCGTTAGTGCTGACACCACAAGAAGGAAGGAATGCTTTATTTAACGACGCACTCAACACATTTTAATTACTGTTATATGGCGTCAGATATATGGTTAAAGACCACTCAGATAATGAGAGGAAACCCGCTGCCGCCACTACATGGGCTACTCTTTTCGATTAGCAGCAAGGGATCTTTTATATGCATCATGTCAGACAGGGTAGCACATACTACGGCCTTTGATATACTAGGCGTGGTGCACTGGCTGAAACGTGAAATAGCCCCGAGCGCTTTACCACTGGGCTACGTCCCGCCCGACACCACAAGATGACGTGTACGTGATTCATGCTTACAAGCACTGGCGTAGGAAACGGGGGGGGGGGGGGGGGGGGGGGGGGCCCCCCCACTTTTCTGATATTTTGCTTTATATTTGCTTTATAATAGTGTAAAAGTGTTCCCATCCTCCCCCCCCCCCCCCCCCCCCCCCCCCCGTTTTGGCACATTCCTACGCTCGTGCTTACAAGTCACATGCGAGACAGCCATACGTTGATCCTAACTCAACATCATTGAAACGCACGTTTAGATTGGACTAACCGTCATCGGTATTAGAACAGGCGATGTTGAGACGTCGTGATGATTTTAGGTGAATCCCGTTATTGCTTTTGAAATGGTGATGGCCGACAACGTGTGGCATAATGTGACGTCGTTTTTTGGTGAAAGCTACCATCATAACTAACTTAACCTGTCCTACTGGTGCGTTTGTAGTGTTGTTCAGTGTAGTATAATATGAATAACATCTTCTACGCTGTGAAGCAACAAACAATTTTAAAAAAAAACAATTAAAAAAAACCGCTTAGGTATTTAATAGACAGGTCTTGCAATCTGTGCGTATTATATTTCCGCAATAATATCATTTTGAAATAGTTTTGATGACATTTATGGCTTATAAAACACATTCTGCAGTTTCACACATAGAATTATTTTTTTTAGCATAAGTGTCAGTTCCCATCTTGTTTGTTTGTGCAGCTACGTGATAGCACGCACATGCAATTCCTCGAGACATGTTCGGTAAACACAACTATCGAAATAAATGTTGTAGTGGGCAACACAGTGCAGTGCATGTCTCATACAAAGGAAAAAAAAACATTGAAACAGACGAGAACCGCTAAAAGTGTGATCATGTATGCAGGGTAATCATTTAACAAGTCCACGGCAGAGAGTAACGCGATACGGTGGGTGAAGGACACTTGGGAACACATAGCACGGAGTGGAACGGGAAGGAGTTGAGAGTAAGATTACGCCCACAGCAGAACAGTCGTGTGTAGACTGTCGTACTGCCGCATTCAGAACGAATTATGAAGTGTTTAAACTTTATATCAATACAGAAAATGGAGCAAATGGATGAAAGATCCACAGGCCCGTAGGAACATTGTCTAGTGGAGGAGAGCAAAACGTTTAGTTGGTAGGTGCACAGGCCAGATTTGTATTTTTATATAGATTAGGACAAAAAAACGTACATTTTTGGACTTGAATGGGACGGAGCACAGGCCCCTACATCGGTTGCTATGGGCCTTCCCTGTCACAAAGAATAACAGAAACAGGCCCCTACATCGGTTGCTATGGGCCTGCCCTAGCACAAAGAATAACAGAAACCGGCCCCTACATCGTTTACCATGGGCCTGCCCTAGCACAAAGAATAACAGAAACCGGCCCCTACGTCGGTTACTATGGGCCTTCCCTGACACAAAGAATAACAGAAACCGGCCCCTACATCGGTTACTATGGGCCTTCCCTAGCACAAAGAATAACAGAAACCGGCCCCTACATCGGTTACTATGGGCCTGCCCTAGCACAAAGAATAACAGAAACAGGCCCCTACGTCGGTTACCATGGGCCTGCCCTAGCACAAAGAATAACAGAAACAGGCCCCTACGTCGGTTACCATGGGCCTTCCCTGACACAAAGAATAACAGAAACCGGACCCTACATCGGTTACTATGGGCCTGCCCTAGCACAAAGAATAACAGAAACCGGCCCCTACATCGTTTACCATGGGCCTGCCCTAGCACAAAGAATAACAGAAACCGGCCCCTACGTCGGTTACCATGGGCCTTCCCTGACACAAAGAATAACAGAAACCGGCCCTACATCGGTTACTATGGGCCTGCCCTAGCACAAAGAATAACAGAAACCGGCCCCTACATCGATTACTATGGGTCTGCCCTAGCACAAAGAATAACAGAAACAGGCCCCTACATCGGTTACCATGGGCCTGCCCTAGCACAAAGAATAACAGAAACAGGCCCCTACATCGGTTACCATGGGCCTTCCCTAGCACAAAGAATAACAGAAACCGGCCCCTACATCGGTTACCATGGGCCTGCTCTAGCACAAAGAATAACAGAAACCGGCCCCTACATCGGTTACCATGGGCCTGCCCTAGCACAAAGAATAACAGAAACCGGCCCCTACATCGGTTACCATGGGCCTGCCCTAGCACAAAGAATAACAGAAACCGGCCCCTACATCGGTTACCATGGGCCTGCCCTAGCACAAAGAATAACAGAAACCGGCCCCTACATCGGTTACCATGGGCCTTCCCTAGCACAAAGAATAACAGAAACCGGCCCCTACATCGGTTACCATGGGCCTGCCCTAGCACAAAGAATAACAGAAACAGGCCCCTACATCGATTACCATGGGCCTTCCCTAGCACAAAGAATAACAGAAACCGGCCCCTACATCGGTTACTACGGGCCTGCCCTAGCACAAAGAATAACAGAAACAGGCCCCTACATCGATTACTACGGGCCTTCCCTAGCACAAAGAATAACAGAAACCGGCCCCTACATCGGTTACTACGGGCCTGCCCTGGCACAAAGAATAACAGAAACAGGCCCCTACATCGGTTACTACGGGCCTGCCCTAGCACAAAGAATAACAGAAACCGGCCCCTACATCGGTTACTATGGGCCTTCCCTAGCACAAAGAATAACAGAAACAGGCCCCTACATCGGTTACTATGGGCCTGCCCTAGCACAAAGAATAACAGAAACAGGCCCCTACATCGATTACTATGGGCCTTCCCTAGCACAAAGAATAACAGAAACAGGCCCCTACATCGGTTACTATGGGCCTGCCCTAGCACAAAGAATAACAGAAACCGGCCCCTACATCGGTTACTATGGGCCTGCCCTAGCACAAAGAATAACAGAAAATGGAAGACTTAACAATGTTCAAAAGAACAAAGTCTCTGTCCCTACTCCCTTGTGCATAATAAACGCCGTTAATGACGACAACATGATGTCATAGTTGTTGTCTGCTACTTAATAGTTTCTACTTTGTCATCACACTGCCTTCTTTTTATTTTACCTCATTTCTTCTTGATCTGTCAGCTCGTCCCATTTTCAACTTCCTTTGCTCTCTACCTCCACACTCCACCCCTTGTCTCTACAACCTAGACAAGTGCTTGCTATCTGTACTTATACTATCAGGCATTGAATTTGGAGATTTTGTTTCAGGAATGAAGGAAGGACAGGGCAGTGCAGACTCGGTGCACATATCTACAAACTCAAAGTGGTAACAACACCTCAATGCTACTGTAACACTGAACCCCAAATTCCAGAGCATGTACTGTAAAGATGTCCAACATATGACAGTATCAGAGAAAACATCTGGCCACAACCCATAACAATCGGAGAAAAATTTTGGGGCGAAAGAAAGAAATATTTTATTTAACGACGCACTGAACACATTTTATTTACGGTTATATGGCGTCAGACATATGGTTAAGGACCACACAGATTTTGAGAGGAAACCCGCTGTCGCCACTACATGGGCTACTCTTTCCGATTAGCAGCAAGGGATCTTTTATTTGCGCTTCCCACACCATGGCCTTTGTTGAACCAGTTATGGATCACTGGTCAGTGCAAGTGGTTTACACCTACCCATTGAGCCTTGCAGAGCACTCATTCAGGGTTTGGAGTAGGTATCTGAATTGAAAATCCCATGCCTCGACTGGGATCCGAACCCAGTACCTACCAGCCTGTAGACCGATGGCCTAAACACGACGCCACCGAGGCCGGTTTGGGGCGAAAGAGACGACCTGCTGCTGACTGTGGAGTTCATGGAGGCGGTAAAACTCATGATTTGAATTCAAGGAGAATAAAGAAACTGAACGCAGAAGAAGAAGAATGCATTTTAACGACAACCCAAGACGAAAAATACATTAGTTACTATTTTGAAGATTTCGTCTGAAAGAAAAACAAGATGCACAATATAGATATCCTGGGATTCCATCTCATAATCGTATGCTTCAACCCAACATCTGGAATTCGCGGAAGCACAGAATCCTGACTATGCAATGACACTGAACATACAATCTGTTTTCTTATTTAAAACCTACATTTAAAATTGTACGAGGACAATGTCTGGGTATATCCCGACCTGTAAATAAACTGAATATACTCGGTGTTTGAAAACACACGTGGAAAGGACATTGACACATTCTGCAGTGAAATTAATAACACGCATTAATTGTTGCTTTCAAGTACTTGACGGGGGAGTGAAATGTTCCACGGGTGAAGGAAATCGCAGCTTAACCAGGGAAGCAATTTGCCATGTAAACGAGAATACTTAGCAGTGGATCATATGCTAATGGCTGACAGTTTTAACAGACTGGAGTCTTACACATCGCGTCTCAAAAGTTCTCCTGCAAGTGCTGCCGTTGGTGGGAAAAGCAAAAAAAAAAAAAGTCTAAAGAAGATTCTAAAGTTCAAATCAAAATGATACCAAACAGTATTTTAGTAATTACATGATATCCGTAAAACTCACTGGAATAAAAAGTTAAAAAGTGCATAATTGGCATTATCTATACAAACAACAGTCTTTTACAGATGGTTGATTTACCATAGTTTGACACCCAATAGCCGATGTGTTTTTTCGTGCCGGGGTTAAACATTCATTCATTCATTCATTTAACAGAAGAAATGCTTTCATTCTGATGCTGTATTATATTGAAACACAATATAAAACGACAATTTGAAATCATTTGCAACTGCCAAATATTGACTGCGTTATTACACTAATAGTTGTTAAAGTTAGTTTTATTTAACAACACCACTTAGAGTACGTTTATTTATTAATCATCAGCTATTTGATGTCAAACATTTGGTAATTCTGACTTAGTCTAAGAGAGGAAACCAGCTACTTTTTCAATTAATAGCAAGGGATCTTTTATATGCACCCATGATCCATCCCACAGACATGATAGCATATGCCACGGCCTTTGATATACCAGTCTTGGTACACTGGCTGGAATGATAATTAGTCGAATTGGTCCACAGACAGGGATCGATCCCAGACCGGCCGCATGAAAAATGTAAGTAAATTGTAATTTTATTAATGTAAAAAAATTAAAAAAATATTTGCCGAAAACATTTTAAACGGCTACAAATTCAGGATAGTCCCTTTAAAAAGCTAAGCAAGGATGTTTAATTTTGATTAGGACTTAGTGTCCTGTCAGCCTGTGATGTCGTGATCACATATTGTTTCTCACGACGCCATCTGCAACATGCTGTTGTCGTTCTGGTGTCAAACCAAATCGTTTACACAATCCGTATTTTCACTGCATAGCTATGGCATATATTCACCAACATGTGCGCTGAGGTAATACTGATCGGATGGCCGAGTAAAAACAAATCTGAAAGAGCTTTAGATGAAACAAAACCACATGTAGCATTCTTATCGTGGAGGAGCGAGATGCGGAGCACCGGCTTATGGTACGATATGTCACAGGGTCGATTCCCCTCGGTGGGCTCTTTGCGTCATTTCATATTGCGAATACTGCCCTATGAATGGTATGTATCGTTTACTGTGGTATGTGTTGTCGTGTCTGTGTGGAAAATGCGTTTAAAAGTCCCCTGTCTGTAAGGAAAGACACCTTTTTTTATGTACGGTTACATGGTATGTCAGACATATGGTTAAGAACCACACAAATAAATAATAGAAAATCTGCTGTCGCCACTTGATGGGCTACTCTTTTAGATTTGCAACAAAAGATCTTTCATATGCACCATCCCACAAACAAGACAGTACATACCACAGTCTTTGTTACAGCACGGCTAGTAACCTAATTACGCGTAGCATATTGTTACGTCAAAGTAGTAGTGAGGGGATTTTTTTCCAGGTCATGAGTGAATGAATTACCGCTTCGGAAGACAAGTACTCGTAAATATACACTAATTATATATTATCTAACCCGTTTTTCGATAAACTAGGAATGGAGTACGCTATAAATGTATGTAACGACCATATGGTCTCAGATAAGACATTTAATAGTCGTGTTTACGGCGTGGTCTTAAGGAGATCCTTTTGGTTTCTTAATTAATTACACAGTTAAATTTTATTTTATATAATTCCAATCTGAATTTATTGTTATAAATGTTTGGATTTGTCCAAATAATATCACGTGACTTAGAAAACCGACGTTCATAGCTGCATGAACATCAATTTTGCACTTCTTTCGGCAATGCTTACAAAACTAAACATATCGTTTCGGCTGTTTTATTTTTTTTAATTAATAAAAAAAAAAATGCAGACATTGTTTTAAAAAGTTTTTTATCGTAAAAATGTGAGAATTCTTCGAACCGTCGGATGGGGGATTCCCCTTGTGCTGTGTATTAATTTCCTCAAGAAAAAGTTCGATTGTTATTGGATAATTTTATATACTGATACAATAGTTATAAACGTGGAACTATAAATATTGAACATGATAATTGTTGACGTTCATGCAAGTATGAAACATGGAACTACTTTACACTCTTATGTATGAATGGCTTCGCGCTAACGTATTATGTCGCAGTTCATGCAATGTGTAAAGCGGTTCTGTGTTTCATACTCGCATGAACGTCAAAAATTAATTATAACCTTTCCCCTTCCTCCACCCCCGTCCCTTGCTCTCTGGAAGTTTCCCCCATACATACTGGATATATTAGGAAGCGAGATTCAAAACTTACGGAGATTTCTGTGTATATTCCGGAAGCCAGAAGCTTGATGCAGGAATTTGAACTTTGTCAATGTCAAACCTTTTTTTCTTGGCGTTTCTGAATATTATGTCCTGTGACAATTTCTTTAAAGTTGATGTAATTTACAAAAGCACATATTTAACGAATTACAGATAATTGGAAAGATTAGTGTCAAACACGTTCCAAATACAAAACATCCCCCACTTCCGATAGGGCTCCATACGTTCAAACTGGTTAAAGGAAACATGACACGAGACCATATTATAGCTCATTTTAAAAGAAAAATGATATAAAAATAATATACAAATAACTTTATAACAATAAAATACGTGTAGTTAACTTAAAATGAAGAAATTACGCTAATCAGTATCAAAGTACGATTTATGCATATTTCTTCGTGAGCGTTCGGAAAAAAAGGGAAGTGACGTCAGAGCCGCTGTACTCTTCCATTGTTGTTAACTGTTTATATATGGAGTAAGGGGCTTACGATCTTTTCAGTCCAACAGTGCCGTACTGCGCGGCCTTTGGGTGTAAAAATAAACAGTTTAAAAGATCGGGATTGTCTTTTTATGGTTTTCCAAAGGATTGTATCCGAAGAAAGACGCGTGTATTTTATCGCAAAAGAAAAGATTGGACACCAACACCGCATAGTACTTTGGTGTCAGCCTATTTACAGCCCGGAGCCCGAACGTTACCCGGAGACAAAAACAGTACTCGGTTGCGAATGCCGAGGTGTACATTGTACATATTTGGCACAAAGATACACCTCAGCATGATGTATTTATATATGTTAAAACAAAATTGTAGAATGTTTTATTTATTTATTTTTTTGGAAAAAAAAGAAGATTTTTCATGTTAGGGCTGTAGGCCTACATAACAAAATCTGTATTCACCGTCCGAAGAAGGAAACGTCAACAAGTAATTAAATATGGCATATACAAACATGGGATTTGGCATGAGGATACATCTCAGTACGATGTATTTAAATATGTTTTTAAAAAACGTGTAGAAAACAATAATAATTTTAAATAATGTTTTTAATCTTCGGGCGGAATACGTCACAAAAACGTTCCTCATCGCCCGAAGCCCCAAAGCAACACGAAGTTCAATACAAAATAAACCACTACTGTCGGTGTCGAAATAACTATTATGTTTCATCCACGGGCTGACTTGAGAATCGGAGTGTTGTTTTAGTTAATTGGTCCTTTCTTTCCGTGGCCTGCACATGTGATTCCTGATTGGCAGGTGTATATTGCAGGGTTTCGACCAGGTAAGTGATTACCACGGTCTAGACATACGTACAAAATACGTGCCAGTTTTTTTAAGATCACAGGGTATTGTGGCGTAACCTATCGCGACTATAGTACAATGTTAATTGACATTATCAGCCGCCCTGCTTCATTACTGTAAATAATGCTGTAAAACCCTTGATTAAGTAGACTTTCCCATCTAAAATTACAAAACTGACCAATTACGTAGTACCAAAGAAAAGAAAATTATCACTTGGGTATCGTGAGTGGTCGTTTTTACTCTAACGCACCCTACCAATAGGCCTAATAATATGCTACTTTTTTATGAGAGAAAAATACTATAACCCCATTTCGTTCTATTGATGCAAATAGAAATATATTTAGTTTAAAAGTTGATTATACTCTCAAGTCATTTATGTTGTTTTACAAGCCAGGTTAATGAAAGTGAAGCGCCTTGTCGTAAATTAGAGCGTTTGTTTACACTGTGCATACAGATTTCATTATGTACAGCCCGAACATAAAAAATGCGATATTTTCTAAAAAAAAAACCCACCAAAAAATGTTTGTCCTACATTTATATTTTTTACATATTTAAATACATCATATCGAGGTGTATCTTTATGCTAAATATGAACAGTATACACCTCGGCATTAGCATCCGAGTTTTGGTTTTGTCTCCGGGTTACTTTCGGGCTCCGGGCTGTAAATTGGTCGACCGGTCTGGTCTGGCACCATCAGTTTCTCCACCCTCCGACTCGCTATCCGTTTTTTCATCAGTATCACTGTTGTAAGTAAATGTGTGTCTTTCTTCATTTACTAACAGCTCATATTGATACGGCAAAACGTTTTGCGAACGAACACTCATTGTTTTGGTAAGCTGTGGTATGAGTGGTACGGACTAATGCTTTTAAGTGTAAGGCTTCAGATCAAGCGACGCGTCTCTGACGTCACGGACCTCGTGATTGCCCTGCTCATTAAAGATCGGCAATTTCCGCTAAGAGCTCGTATCTGGGGTTCTTTTATGGAGATATTTTAAGTAATTAATTTTTTATAATTTTATTTTTTAGGTGATTCAATTTATAATTAATTGTACATGGTTGGTGCCAAATATGGTTTACGTGACATGTTTCCTTTAAAGGTTACATTTAACTGACGTATTTAGTCAACAAAATATTAATTGTTATTGGTCAGTTTACCTCCAAATGTTGCTGTTGGGGGTTTAGGGGGATTTTTGTTTTTGTTTTTGTTTTGTTTTTGTTCTTGTATAGTTTGGATTTGGTTTTTTGGGGAGGGCTTTTTGGCGGGGATTGTATTTTTAATGATTTTGGGGGAGGGGTTTGGTTCTTGTTTTGTTTTTGTTTTTGTTTTTGTTTGTTTTGTTTTGTTTTGTTTGTGGTTTATTTGTGGATTTGTTTTGTTGTTTGTTGTTGCTTTGGTTTGTTTTTTGTTCGTTTTGTTTTGGGGTTGTTGCTTTTGTTTCAGCAAATCTTGTTATTACTTTGATGCATGCTATTTTTAAATAAACTGCCTCAATTTAAGAATGATATTTCATTGATTAAAAGGTTAATACAGTTTCAAATATGTCGAAATTAGCATAAAATTTCATTTACAAATTTATGAAGAAAAAACAACAACTAAGGAATGTTGTAAGATATCGAAATGATACTAATAAATCAGAATTGATAGAAGACGAATTATTTACAGGCGCCATTAGTTTCTGTTTGTAGCAAAACCTACTGTAAACCCAAATGATACATCTACTGGGCTGATAATATTTAAGTGAAATATTTAAACTGTCTAATCACAACAAACTGTAATAAAATACTGTGTGTATCTCAGCGTGTAGTCTGATAGTGTATTTATAGCTAGAGGAACTCGCCAGATAAGTGTAGTAAATTACATTATAGCACCGCGGTAGTGGCAAGCCGAATTTATTACACGCTTTCTCCCCTACTGTAGATATAAACGGAGATAGAAAGCGGAGAAAATAACTCGTTAACCAAATGATTTTTAATTTATGATTTTTACTTCTTGGAAGACGGAGGTTGGGTAGTTAGTGGAGATGTGTGTGTGTGTGTGTGTGTGTGTGTGTGTGTGTGTGTGTGTGTGATACATATATAGTGTATCTGTGTGTGTGTATGTGTGTGTGTAATACATATATACTGTATCTATGTACGTGTGTCTGTCTGTTGATGTGGGTACTTACGTTCATTCATTCATTTATTTCAACTTATTTTCGTGCTTAGATGCAATTATGATTCAAGCACGCTGTCCTGGGTACACACCTCAGCTATCTGGGCTGTCTGTCTAGGGAGAGAAGAGGGTGTAGTGGTCTTATACCTACTCATCGAGTCGTTAAAACTCGCTCTATGTGGGAGCTGGTACCTGGCTGCGAACCCAGTACCTACCAATCTTATACCCGATGGCTTAACCACTACACCACCATAAGACTAGCCACCCACTGATCTATCCATCCGTGTTCTTTTTGTGTCTAGTTCCCTATTTCTTTCATTAACTTTTTTTTTCGTGTGTGTGTGTGTGTGTGTGTGTGTGTGTGTGTGTGTGTGTGTGTGTGCATATTTCGCCTTGTGTACCTGCGTTGGTGCTTGTGAGTTTTTGTACGGTTTTGTTTCATTCATTCTGGGGGTTTGGGGGTCGGGGGTTGGAGTGGTCTAACTCATCCATATGGCGCTTGCTTGGGGTGGTTGTGTCGTAGGATCAATCTCATTGGGTGAACCACGACTGGTATGTCAAAGCCTTGGTATGTGTCGTCCTGTTTATGAAGAAAGTAGGTGTTAAAGGGACATTCCTGAGTTTGCTGCATTGTAAGATGTTTCCGACTAATAAAATATTTCTACGATTAAACTTACATATTAAATATATTTTCTTGTTTAGAATATCAATGTCTGTGTATTCAATGTGTTTCTGGTCGTCTTAATATTTCTAATAAGACCAAAATGGATTTTGTCTTCAAAAATGTTTGTACGTACGAAACAAACAATAATATTTTAGGGAATAAAATGAAATTTAACCTAGTACAAATATTAGAACGATCAAAAACACGTTTAATATACAACCACTAATATTTTATGCAGTAAAATATATTTGATATGTAATTACAATCGTTAAAAATTCTCTGTTAGTCGATAACATCTTAAAAATTGCAGCAAACTCAAGAATGTCCCTTTAAATGTCGCTTGCTGTTAAAGGGACATTCCTGACTTTGCTGTAATTTTTAAGATGTTATCGACTAACAGAGACTTTTTGACGACTATAATTACATATCAAATATATTTTTCTGCATAAAATATTAGTGGCTGTATATTAAACGTGTTTCTGATCGTTCTAATATTTGTATTGGGTTAAATTTCATTTTATTTCCTAAAAAGGATTTTTTTCATACGTACGAAATTATTTGAAGAAAAAATCCAGTTTGGGCTTCTTACAGATATTAAGACGACCAGAAACACATTGAATATACAGACACTGATGTTCTAAACCAGAAAATATATTTAATATGTAAGTTTAATCGTAGAAATATATTATTAGTCGGAAACATCTTACTCGGGAATGTCCCTTTAATGGGAAAATGTAGCAGATTTCCTCAGAAGACTACGTGTCACAATGATCAAATGTTTGACATGCAGTAGCCAGTGACTAATTAATCAATGTGCTCTGATGGTGTTGTTAAACAAAACAAACGTTACTTTCTTTTTAATGTGATCAGCACCGATGTTTTACAACCACTATCACTGCTACTGTGACAAAGATGTAGAGTAACTCGTTATTGCGTAAACTTTATTTCGCAGAGGTTATCTGCAGCGAGACTTCAAACTTAAGCATGCGATAAAGGCGTTATTTAAAGACAATAACTGGTTAATAAGGTCTGTTTATCAAGCAAATGTACAGGCAGCGATTTGGCAAAACAAACCTGGTAATTGCAAATCTTCCTCCAACATGCAGTTTGAGAAAGCATGAAGGTTTTCGTAGACGAGCCTTCAATTAAATATATATATATATATATATATATATATATATATATATATATATATATATATATACGTAAATAAATAAATACGTAATTGAATAAATAAATACACACATAAATAAATGGGTGGTAAAATCTTAGAAATATTTTTAATTTTTAATCTGACGTCTTACTGTTATCACAATACCCGTTCTGCTACCGCCGGAAAGCAACTGATGGTTTCAATGTACCAATTCAATTCGTATTGCCGGTAAAGTTAACGTATACTAATAAAACTGCAGCGTATCAACCAGGCAGTACACCAATAAAATGTGTGGTACCTCACATCTAATCTACCTGCAATAAAATAGGGTCTCACATACCATTTAAGAGATTGCATGAAGGTTTTTATTAGCAACTCACATGTTTACTGAAAATCGACGTTCCATCTCTTGGGGTACCATGCCCTAGTTTCAACCTCTTTCGTTGTTGGAGGGGGGGGGGGGGTATTTTTCGGGATTATTTTTAATTTTAATTTTTTTAATTTTTTTAATTTTACAATTTAACCAGATGGAGCTGTTTATAGGTTTTGTTGCACCAAATCAGTTACCATGTTCTGATAAAACTGATATATGCAGTGTATCAACACAGCCAGACGGTACATGTATTAAAAGTAGTGCATCTTACATCAAGTTACCTGCAAGAAAACTAGTTGTCACATAACATTTAAGACATTGTGTTTTTTAAATAACTTTTTACTAGCAACCCTAATTTTGTCACTGTTTGAAGACGGCTGCGAGTTTATTGTACCCCGTACGTACCCAGTATTACTCCACAGTGTTACTGTTTGAAGACGGCTGCGAGTTTATGGTACCCCGTACATACCCAGTAATACTCCACAGTGTTACTGTTTGAAGACGGCTGCGAGTTTATTGTACCCCGTACATACCCAGTAATACTCCACAGTGTTACTGTTTGAAGACGACTGCGAGTTTATTGTACCCTGTTCATACCCAGTATTACTCCACAGTGTTACTGTTTGAAGACGTCTGCGAGTTTATTGTACCCTGTACATACCCAGTAATACTCCACAGTGTTACTGTTTGAAGACGTCTGCGAGTTTATTGTACCCTGTACATACCCAGTAATACGCCACAGTGTTACTGTTTGAAGACGTCTGCGAGTTTATTGTACCCTGTACATACCCAGTAATACTCCACAGTGTTACTGTTTGAAGACGTCTGCGAGTTTATTGTACCCTGTACATACCCAGTAATACTCCAGTGTTACTGTTTGAAGACGGATGCGAGTTTATTGTACCCTGTACATACCCAGTATTACTCCACAGTGTTACTGTTTGAAGACGGCTGCGAGTTTATTGTACCCTGTGCATACCCAGTAATACTCCACAGTGTTACTGTTTGAAGACGGCTGCGAGTTTATTGTACCCTGTACATACCCAGATTTACTCCACAGTGTTACTGTTTGAAGACGGCTGCGAGTTTATTGTACCCTGTACATACCCAGTATTACTCCACAGTGTTACTGTTTGAAGACGGCTGCGTGTTTATTGTACCCTGTACGTACCCAGTAATACTTTACAGTGTTACTGTTTGAAGACGGCTGCGAGTTTATTGTACCCTGTATGTACCCAGTATTACTCCACAGTGTTACTTTTTGAAGACGGCTAGGAGTTTATTGTACCCCGTACGTACGCAGTATTACTCCACAGTGTTACTGTTTGAAGACGGCTGCGATTTTATGGTACCCCGTACATACCCAGTAATACTCCACAGTGTTACTGTTTGAAGACGACTGCGAGTTTATTGTACCCTGTACATACCCAATAATACTCCACAGTGTTACTGTTTGAAGACGGCTGCGAGTTTATTGTACCCTGTACATACCCAGTATTACTCCACAGTGTTACTGTTTGAAGACGTCTGCGAGTTTATTGTACCCTGTACATACCCAGTAATACTCCACAGTGTTACTGTTTGAAGACGTCTGCGAGTTTATTGTACCCTGTACATACCCAGTAATACGCCACAGTGTTACTGTTTGAAGACGTCTGCGAGTTTATTGTACCCTGTACATACCCAGTACTACTCCACAGTGTTACTGTTTGAAGACGTCTGCGAGTTTATTGTACCCCGTACGTACCCAGTATTACGCCAGTGTTACTGTTTGAAGACGTCTGCGAGTTTATTGTACCCTGTACATACCCAGTATTACTCCACAGTGTTACTGTTTGAAGACGTCTGCGAGTTTATTGTACCCTGTACATACCCAGTAATACTCCACAGTGTTACTGTTTGAAGACGGCTGCGAGTTTATTGTACCCTGTACATACCCAGTAATACTCCACAGTGTTACTGTTTGAAGACGGCTGCGAGTTTATTGTACCCTGTACATACCCAGTAATACGCCACAGTGTTACTGTTTCAAGACGTCTGCGAGTTTATTGTACCCTGTACATACCCAGTAATACTCCACAGTGTTACTGTTTCAAGACGGATGCGAGTTTATTGTACCCTGTACATACCCAGTATTACTCCAGTGTTACTGTTTGAAGACGGCTGCGAGTTTATTGTACCCTGTGCATACCCAGTAATACTCCACAGTGTTACTGTTTGAAGACGGCTGCGAGTTTATTGTACCCTGTACATACCCAGTATTACTCCACAGTGTTACTGTTTGAAGACGGCTGCGAGTTTATTGTACCCTGTACATACCCAGTATTACTCCACAGTGTTACTGTTTGAAGACGGCTGCGAGTTTATTGTACCCTGTACGTACCCAGTAATACTTTACAGTGTTACTGTTTGAAGACGGCTGCGAGTTTATTGTACCCTGTATGTACCCAGTATTACTCCACAGTGTTACTTTTTGAAGACGGCTAGGAGTTTATTGTACCCCGTACGTACGCAGTATTACTCCACAGTGTTACTGTTTGAAGACGGCTGCGATTTTATGGTACCCCGTACATACCCAGTAATACTCCACAGTGTTACTGTTTGAAGACGGCTGCGAGTTTATTGCACCCCGTACATACCCAGTAATACTCCACAGTGTTACTGTTTGAAGACGACTGCGAGTTTATTGTACCCTGTACATACCCAATAATACTCCACAGTGTTACTGTTTGAAGACGGCTGCGAGTTTATTGTACCCTGTACATACCCAGTATTACTCCACAGTGTTACTGTTTGAAGACGTCTGCGAGTTTATTGTACCCTGTACATACCCAGTAATACTCCACAGTGTTATTGTTTGAAGACGTCTGCGAGTTTATTGTACCCTGTACATACCCAGTAATACGCCACAGTGTTACTGTTTGAAGACGTCTGCGAGTTTATTGTACCCTGTACATACCCAGTACTACTCCACAGTGTTACTGTTTGAAGACGTCTGCGAGTTTATTGTACCCCGTACGTACCCAGTATTACGCCAGTGTTACTGTTTGAAGACGTCTGCGAGTTTATTGTACCCTGTACATACCCAATAATACTCCACAGTGTTACTGTTTGAAGACGGCTGCGAGTTTATTGTACCCTGTACATACCCAGTATTACTCCACAGTGTTACTGTTTGAAGATGCCTGCGAGTTTATTGTACCCTGTACATACCCAGTAATACTCCAGTGTTACTGTTTGAAGACGGCTGCGAGTTTATTGTACCCTGTACGTACCCAGTAATACTCCAGTGTTACTGTTTGAAGACGGCTGCGAGTTTATTGTACCCTGTACATACCCAGTATTACTCCACAGTGTTACTGTTTGAAGATGCCTGCGAGTTTGCAGTAAAGCAGTCTTCATAGATTAAAATCCATATACAAAAACCGAAAGTGTTATCTCTGGAATTCTCATTGCGCGCAAGACTCAAATTATTAACGTTAACGGCAAACCGGCATCTCTTTCTCTCCCCCCCCCCCCACCCCCACCCCCTTTCTCTCTCTCTCTCTCTGTCTGTCTGTCTGTCTGTCTGTCTGTCTGTCTGTCTGTCTGTCTGTCTCTCTGTCTCTCTCTCTCTCTCTCTCTCTCTCTCTCTCTCTCTCTCTCTCTCTCTCTCTCTCTCTCTCTCTCTCTCTCTCTCGCTCTCTTTCCTGAATGCATACATGTACTACCTTGCTGTCCTGTGTGGGGTGAGTGCATATATCAGTCCCTCCTGAATTCCGCGATTCCGCGGACGCGAAATTTTTTGCAGAATTTGCACCATCGTGCAGAATAGTTGTTCGTCCGCGGAAAATCACTTTTTGTGCAGAACACGTGCAGAATTCATAAATTTGAGGCCGTGGAATTTGTTTTAAACACCGCAAAATGTTTAATGTTTCTGAATTGTAACATTAAACATGGAATTTTAATAGTGTTTACTTTCCATGCAGTAATAAATAGAAACATAAATCATTTGTTTCTTTTCTTAAGTTATTACAAGCTGGACTGGTAACCGCCTCACAGTTACTAGTCTGCGTAACCTGCGTTTGGAACCAGCCTTTAGTTTCTGTCATTGAATCGGAAATTCTCGCATGATAGAGCGCAATGGATTGTGGCGAGATGTTTCGATCGTTGCTCGGTGCGTAGGTTACGGAAACCGACGAAGACGGGTTGTAATTACATTTTGACAGATTCCACATATACGAAATAGGATTCAGCACTTCCATTCTATTTAATATAAAATAATTATATTAACATACAAGTATCGATTGTTGGAATCGTGATGTTAAGCAACAATATTTAAGTATTTATTAATCACAAATCACATTTAACAAAGAATCCGTAAGCGTAAAAACAGGAGGTTTTTCATTTTAAGTTTTAATGATTCAATCTTCCGGAAGCACCCGTCTGCTTAAAACTTAAATCGTCTGCTTTTTCGCGATTTTTAAATAAATCTGTAACATTTTGAATATCTAGTTTTAATTTTAAGTGTTATTTTTCAGTTTTATATGTTGCAGAATTTGCTGCAGAATTCATCACATTTTACCGCAGAATATGTCAAATTTTACCGCGGAATTTTAAAATGATTGTCGCGGAATTCAGGGGGGGGGGGGGGGGGGGGAGTGATATATGCATTTTACTGTGTGGCTAATATATGTAAGTAAATTAGGTGGAGTCATTTTTTGTATTTTAAACACTGTAGGTAGCTGAGGAAGGAAGGAAAGAAGGAAGGAAGAGAGTAAGGAAGGAATGTTTTATTTAACGACGCACTCAAGTCCATTTAATTAATAACTGCGGTTATATGGCGTCTGACAAATGGTTAAGAACCACGTGGATAATAAGAGAAGAAACCTGCTGCCACGCAATGGGCTACTCTTTCCGATTAGCAGCAAGGGGTATTTTATATGCAGCATCCCACACATGACAGTACATACCACGGCCTTTGTTACACCAACTGAGTTGTGTGTCAATGTCAGCAGAATTTAACCCCAAAAATAAGACGTATCATCATCGTCGTCGTCATCATTATCATTAACAGTAGCAGCACGACAGGATTGTTTTATTAATTCACAAATCATGTCTTTACTTGTTGAAACTGCAGATTAGACAGGGTTGTACCATTTAGGCCAAACAAAATAAAGTTCTGGGCCCCGTTTTACGAAGCGATCTTAACGCTAAGATCAGCTTAAGTAAATAAGGTAGCTATGCACTTCAGGTGATCTTGGCGCTAAGATCGCTTCTTAAAATGGGGCCCTGATCTCTGGTCATCGCGCGCGTCGATTTTTTTTTTTTTATTATTATTTTTTTTTTAAATTTCCTGCGGTATGACGTCAATTTTTGCCTGGCTTTTTCTTGATATGACATAAAATCGCATTCGGAGCCAAAATGCCATTGCGAATGAACTAGGACGTGCATTCCGATTTAAATATGCCCCATATTTCGGTATCAAATATACCCACTTTTTCTGTGCAATCCATGCTTCTTCTTTTTTTCTCTTTTTTTTAAAACCCTACATCACCGCATCAATTCTGGAACTTTGGTTTGACCACAGACCGCCTTTTTTTTTTCTTCTTGGTTTTTTTTTTTTTTTTTTTTTTTTTTTTTGCCTTAGCTCTCAGCTTTTTGAAGGACCTGACTCCGGGACCTGACTCACACAAGTGCTTACTTTGCTGTGAATTGTATTGCTAAAATAAAAGGTAGTTTTTGTCATTCTTACGTAGGACAATCTTGTTTCAACTAGTGTTAAAAAGTAATTCCTGCGTTATACAACCCTCCACAACAGCCCTTAAAAACATGGGTTTTAACAGGTTTCAAGTCATCGAAATAAAAAAATAAATAATGCCAATACTCAGATTACAATACCATGCAAAATAATCCTTAAAATAGTTTTTAAAAGTACCCTTCGAAAAATGGCTGAGTTAGATACCAGAAATTAACGCTCTAAAGGATCTAAGTTTACCATTTTCTCAGGAGGCTATGCTCCCGATTTTTCTAGTCACTTCGGGCACTTCTTGCCCTAGTAGTTGCAAAAAATCATTTTTAGAAATGGTATCCTCTCCACTACGATTTTGGTCAAGGTACGACCCTGGTAAGTATCACAACCACATCTCGACTATAGTTCTACTAGTGTAATGTTCTCAAATCTGACAGGTTTATCTTAGACATCAGGGACCACACGTTACAAATCATTTTTAGAAATGGTGCCCACTCCACTACGATTTTGGTCAAGGTACGACCCTGGTAAGTATCACAACCACATCTCGACTATAGTTCTACTAGTGTAATGTTCTCAAATCTGGCAGGTTTATCTTAGACATCAGGGACCACACGTTTGTCTGTCGGTGTTTTAATGTTCACGTCAGCTAAACACCAAACAGACGTTCTCTATTATACAACCACGTGCATTCACAGAGCGTATGTGTCAAAAGAACTCGAGGCATCTCAAGTGTTTATCTTCCAGGAAACTAAAGTCCACTCTTAAAGTAAAGTAGAGATATAATCGAAATGGGTCAATTGTTAATTGAGTCATTACATGTGTTGTGCTCTGTGCGCCCCATTAATGGAAGCATACCTCTTACTTCTAAGTAGTCCTAATCCCTGACACACTGCCCTAACACAAACGTACTCAACAGTATATAAATGTTTTCACCAGCTGTAATTTCATAATCTAGAAAGTGCGCACGTTACACTATATCCAATGACAACTTCAAGAACATAATATTATATCTGAATATCTTCGACCACATTTTATATATTGGATCCAAATAAAAACCTTTATTTCATTACCTCCTTACAGTCTAAATTGAATGAATTTCATTTATGCATACTTTATTGCCTTTAAAATAAAAAATATTTGACAAACGTTTTGAACTTATTAAATCGTCTACTGCGTGTTATTAATATTGATCTATCTCGTAAAACCTTTAAACATTTGACTTTTGAGGAGAAACAACAGTTTGCAGCAAGGTTGTTTAACTAGGGACAAAATTAACTTCACAAGCCAGGTATCAGTAAGCTTATAGAAGGGCAATCATAGACACTGGCGTAGGAAGCGGGGGGGGGGGGGAAGGAGGCATGTGCTCTTCGCCCCCCCCCCCCCCCACTTTCCAGATATTTTGCTTTATATTTGATTTATAATAGTGTAAACGTGTGTAAATATAAAAGTCTGCCTCCCACTTTTTGGCACCTTCCTACGCCACTGATAGACTATCATGGGGCATAACACGCACTGTAGCACAGCACAACAGAGCATCACAAAATTGTAATAAAGTAGCAATAAACTGGAACAGGGCAGCAATAAATTACAATAGGGCAGCAATACACTGCATTGGGGGAACCATGCTACTGCAATACTAATATACATTATACCGAATTGAAAATGTAGCATTACCAATGAAGTGAATATCCACAAGACCTTGTAACGAATAGGACAAAAATAGCGTTGTTTGCTTGTAGTTAATTTAAAAAGAAGGCCTGTAATAAATACCTAACAACTACAGTGGTCTGATACACAGGTGGTAAAACAATTATATCTTCATTGGATATCATCATTGAATGATTCAGCATTATTGGTGTAGGCTTTGATACCTAATCGTCTTAATGTATGCTAGGGTGTTTTGCTGTTATCTCTGTTACAATGTATTGCATTGAACTTGAATTGTACAGTCTCTTCTAACTTCCACTAACAACGCCACGCGACACCACATCAAGGACGAGCGACCACCTATCATGTTTAAATGATCCTCATTAGCTGGTGACAGAAACAAGAACGAGAGATGACATAGCGACAGCTGTAGCCACCTGTTAATCCGCGACTGTAACAGTAACCCGTGTATCTGTTTGATACACGTGTCTGGCTGTCATAATCCACATGATTCCATCTGTTTTTATGCAATGTACTACCATCGTTTTACAACACAGTATAATCTGGTTTTCAACAGCTGCTGCACGTTTCGTTTGTTTGGAGTCATTTGTTTTATTAGTTTTGTATAATTTTGATGTTGTTGTTGTTTCTATTGAAACTACATGGATCTATACTATTTGGACTGTTAAAATACTTATCTTAATACTAATAATTATAGGATATTACCCCTAATCGATCTTAATTTATATCTCGCAACTCGTTTGGTTCACGTTCCTGTAAGGTTGTAGTGCGCCAGTGGATGATGACATGAAGTGTTACGTCCCACCTTTAACCATATGGGTAATAATATAGGATACGACACTTGTCGACAGGAGAAAAACATTGTATCCAAGAGTAATGTATTATCCAATAATTCCAAACGGTTTCCAAGGACACCAGCTAAACTAGAGTGCAGACATGGGAGTGACAGCCCTGGTAGCGATACAATTGTCAACTCCGAGTCTATACAGGTCTAGAATACTGTCAGAAAAATATGAACATGCTATTTTATTTTGAAAGCGCCCCTATTGTGTACCACCCTGATTCTTTTTGAACTGCCACCCCACTTACGTCAGACTAGGTACGGTTAACCCTCTTGTCGATTGCTGGCAAACTGAGGGCTGTTGGCAAGAGCATTATTAAACATGACAGTTGCAAGCTAGGTGGCTGGTAAATGCACGGTACCCACAGCACAGTTGACCAAACTGCTTCATGGCCGTATCCTCCGAGGGGCAGGGGGAGGGGCGGCAGTCGCTCCCCTGAGAATCTCAATTTTTTTTTTCTCCAAAAAATAGTATACACATCTCAGGGTTTAATTTGTATAGTGTTTCATTTGTTTACAAAAAGTAGTTCCCCCCCCCCCCCCCATGGATTTTGATCAGGGTACGGCCCTGGTTTGCGTGACACCAACATGGGGTCGAACTAAGCACCGAGGGTATTACTGTCCCATTAGACAGGTCAACTGGCCTGACTGAAGTAAATGTTTTCAAACAAAATAAAACTAATCCACGTTCCACGGGCGACATCATGCAAAGACTATTAGCGCCTTGCGCGGTGGGTGCTTGGCTTCATGGTATATAGACATACACCTCACCATTAACAGGCCCGGTTTTCTTAGATTAACATTTGTGAAAAAGTTAAAGTTAATGTTTGTTTTGTTTAACAACACCACTATAGCGCTTTGATTTATTAATCATCGCCTACTGGATGTCAAATATTTGGTCATTTTTTACATATAGACATGGAGAAAACCGCTACATTTGTTTTTCAATAGTAACAAAGGATCTTTTATATGCACCATCCCACATACAGGATAGCACATACCACGGCCTCTGATATAGCAGTCGTGGTGCACTGGCTGAAACGAGAAATAGCCCAATGGGTTCACCGGTGAGGATCGATCTCAGACAGACCGCGCATCAGGCGAGCGCTTTACCACAGGGCTACTTACCGCCCCTTTTGTGAAATCGTCTTAGCACCAGTCACCGGCCTTGCTGGTGTCGTGGTTAAGCCATCGCCATAAGGCTGGTAGGTACAGGGTTCGCAGTCCAGTACCGGCTCCCACTCGGAGTGAATGAAATGTTTTATTTAACGACGCACTCAACACATTTTATTTACGGTTATATGGCGTCAGACATATGGTTAAGGACCACACAGATTTTGAGAGGAAACCCGCTGTCGCTATTACATGGGCTACTCTTCCGATTAGCAGCAAGGGGTCTTTTATTTGCGCTTCCCACAGGCAGGATAGCACAAACCATGGCCTTTGTTGAACCAGTTATGGATCACTGGTCGGTGCAAGTGGTTTACACCTACCCATTGAGCCTTGCGGAGCACTCACTCAGGGTTTGGAGTCGGTATCTGGATTAAAAATTCCATGCCTCGACTGGGATCCGAACCCAGTACCTACCAGCCTGTAGACCGATGGCCTACCACGACGCCACCGAGGCCGGTCCCACTCGGAGTGAGTTTTAACGACTCAATGGGTAGGTATAAGACCATTAAACACTCTTCTCTCTCGCTAACCACTAACAACTAACAACTAACCCACTGTCCTGGACAGACAGCTCAGATAGCTTAAGTGTGTGCCCAGGACAACGTGCTTGAACCTTAATTGGATATAAGCATGGAAATAAGTTAAAAAAAAGAAAGAAATAGCACCAGTCTAACGGTCCACTTTTGTATGAGTATTATTGCAATACCATCCCGGTGTTCAGCGATGTCGAGCGACGCTAACGTTCACGAACCAATTGACTGGTCCACGATGTAGTCATTTGGTTTAACATGAAGCGCATAGATCAGTGAAATAGCGAACGTTTTTTTCTTTTCTGCTCTGTCTGGCTGAACAGCCCATGTTCCGCTGCGCTCCGGGGGTTCGCCTCCTACACGTGTTCTCAGCAAATTGGATCTAGCACATGCATGTTTACTTATGGGCATGCTGATATTGTACTTGACATCACAGATGTGTTGTGGAAATGTCAAGCACCCGTTTCGTATTTCGCCTGCGCTTCCAACTATTATATCAGCCAGTTGTGTGTACGGGTGCGAGCGCGAGTCCGCTACTTTTGTAAAATTGCATTTTCAAGAGTGTAGTTAACATATTAATGTTAAATTCAACTCGCAACACAGTAGGGGGCTTCCGGGTAATAATCCGGAGTGCATCGTCAAATCGACAAGGAGTGAAAGTAACAGCTGTTTCCATGGAGTGCCATGCACTGGACAGAGTTCCAGAGAGTAAAAAATTCCAAAATCTACGGAAACGAGCTTGTATTTTATTTTCGAATTTTCTATGACCTCCCCTCAACCCCCAGCAAAGTGTTATCTAATAAACTATGGTAACACACATGCGCGTATGCCAGGGATTTTAGCGGGGGGGGGGGGGGGGGGTAGAAGATCCAGACGCTGACGACCGGAAGTTTATGGGGGTGGGTGGGGGGTCGAGTAACATGCGCCTAACATATGTGTGACCTATTCCCAATATATTCATGCAGTTTGTTTCGTGAACAACTTTTGTGAAATAATATACACTACAGTTTGAAATTGTAACAGGATATAATTTTAAAATGAAATTACAAAAATTAGGGTTGCTAGCAAGAATTTGTTTTAAATGTCACACTTCATTTCCTTGTAAGAGTCGTGATTAGAAAATACAAATTGGTTTGTACTCCATATATATGAAATACTTTAATCATTGGATTTCATTTTATGGCAATTAAGCTTACAACGGTTTATATATATTACAATATTTGGAAGGATAGTAGTATAGCTTTAACGGCAGGTGAAGGAAGGAAATGTTTTATTTCACGACGCACTCAACACATTTTATTTACGGTTATATTGCGTCAGATATATGGTTACGGACCACACAGATATATAGAGAGGAAACCCGCTGTCGCCACTTCATGAGCTCCACGGCCTTTATTACACCATTTGTGGAGCACTGGCTGGAATACGAAATAGCCCAATGGGGCCACCGACGGGGATCGATCCTAAACCGACCGCGCATCAAGCAAGCGCTTTACCACTGGGCTACGTCCTGCCCCCTTACGGCAGGTGAATGCTTAATAAAGGTGGTCGTTTGAGGAGGCTTGACTCCATTCTTATATAAACAACATTCGAAATAAAGCCCATTGGCTTTCAAGTGCTGTGATGCTTTCATAGAACAAGCCATTGGCCATGCCAGAGGCGGGGCCCAAAGGTACTTGTCTGAACCTAGAATTATTGTGAGCATGACGAAACTGTTTGGAGATGGATTTTAAGTCTGTGTGGGAAAACAATACCTAAAACATATCTTACTGCTTTTTCTGTAGAAGAAGGCTCTGTGTCAGCAGCGAGTTTCTTTTCTCATTATTTAGACCAAGTTTCGCAACAATCACATGTTAGAAGAAGGAAGTAATGGTTTAGTTACCTACACATTCAACACATGTTAACTGCGGTTATATGTCGTTGGATATATGGTTAACTACACAAACGAGAGAGGGTACTCTTTCAGATTAGCAGTGAGGCATCTTTTTATGCAGCATCCCACAGTACATACCTTTGTTACACCAGATGTGGAGCATTGACTGGAACGAGAAATAGCCCATTTTGGGGCCACTGACAGGGATCGATCCTAGACAGACCGTGCATCAGGCAAGAGCTTTACCACTGGGCTACGTCCGGCCCCCAATCACATGTTAGATGTCAAATAGGTCTGATCTAGAATGTGCTGATGTATCGTTAAACATTCCTTTCCTTTTTAGTGCCACTGTGGATTGTGGGTTATCGTCGCTGTAATCTATCGTCAGTGACACGTGCTGCCTGTTACATTCACTGCGATAGCTCGCGTTTCCACTGACGTGGATTAAACTGGGATTTAGGCTATCAATACCTTCGTCAAACGGTTCACTTAAAAAGGAGTTAATTTACTATTTGACAGAAAGCATGGATAATGGATGGTCGTACGTTCTGATTGTCTTCTCCTGTCGTCCGCCTCCTCTTGTATTCACGTCTGCCTTCTCGTGTGGTGTCGTCTGTCGTGTCATCTTGTGTCGCCTGTCATCTCATGTTACACAGTTACAAATACCACGTCCACTTTTTGAAGGATTTATTGTCAATTGCCACGGACAGAAAACAATGATGACCGGTTTTTTTTGTAAAGTTATGCCTAAGCGATAATATTACTCGTGTCAGTAAATAAGGTACTCGTGGGACAAAAAGGCTTTCATACAACAATGAGAAACTTTTATTCGCCGGTATACGATTAATGAAACGTTTTGTGACAGATAGTAATAAAAACATATAAGAAAATAGCACATAATGTTAGCTATCTTGTGTAAGAATATAATATGTAGGCTCGTAACAAAAGAAGTAGGCTTGCTGATGGTAAGGGACCACATGATAGCGACATGCCAATTTGTGATCTGATTTGTGGTCCACAGTCAGGGGTACTGATTAAGATTTACATATAGTCTGCTTGTTGACCTTCTTGGTCTTTTAGGTTTATAGGTAGGGATATTCCGAAATTCATTATATGGATGGAGCTGGAAGGTTTTTATTGCTAACAATGCCAAATAATTTACTTTAACTTTATCCATGATGGGGTTAAGTAATCAATGTCCAGTCCTATAACGCTGCGATGCTCTCACCAAATCGGAGTTCGCGGACCCATCTTACATTTGTAATTAATATAATGTACTTCCAATCCTTGGGTAGCGGGACGGGGAGGGGACCGTGTTGGCCACGTTTCTCTGATAATCTGCCCAGAAGGCTGGAAATGCCGTATTTGAACACCTGAAATTCATTTCCCCATGAACGCCATCCCAACATGTTTAGGCCCTCATATACATGTATTTTCATCTCGCAGACAACTGAATTGACAGTGGCCCCTCACTTTCAGATATAATCCGCGGGTAGCGAGAGAAGGGGGCACGGGGTCAAAATTCCCAACCCCCAGTCAAACCTTTTTTCTATTTTTTCTACTGTACTAAATTTTACAAAATCATACATACATACATATACACAATGTACATACATACATACACACATACATACATATACATACATACATACATACATACATACAGACATACATACAGCTCAGAGCGTATCGTGGTTAGTCTGCCAATTTGCGGGCGAATCGGTGCCACAGGTTCGAGTCCCACAACGGCATGGGACAATTTGTGAGGCCAGAAAGGATTTAATTATCCCCTGCGCCAGTGCGTTAATATCTATGTTTGTAATAGTCAACCTCGACATACATACAATATATAGATATTCATACATCAATACATACTAGCCAGTGCCAGGTCTGCCCACTGTTTCATGCACGTAAGCGGGATCGACCGCGTAGATTGTAGGCCCCATGCATATGGTTGAGTTGAAAGAGCTTCCTTTTTATGGAAGCTTCGATAGCTCAGAGCGTATCGTGGTTAGTCTGCCAATTTGCGGGCGAATCGGTGCCACAGGTTCGAGTCCCAGCAACGGCATGGGACAATTTGTGAGGCCAGAAAGGATTTAATTATCCCCTGCGCCAGTGCGTTAATATCTATGTATGTAATAGTCAACCTCGACATACATACAATATATAGATATTCATACATCAATACATACTAGCCAGTGCCAGGTCTGCCCACTGTTTCATGCACGTAAGCGGGATCGACCGCGTAGATTGTAGGCCCCATGCATATGGTTGAGTTGAAAGAGCTTCCTTTTTATGGAAGCTTCGATAGCTCAGAGTGTATCGTGGTTAGTCTGCCAATTTGCGGGTGAATCGGTGCCACAGGTTCGAGTCCCAGCAACGGCATGGGACAATTTGTGAGGCCAGAAAGGATTTAATTATCCCCTGCGCCAGTGCGTTAATATCTATGTATGTAATAGTCAACCTCGACATACATACAATATATAGATATTCATACATCAATACATACTAGCCAGTGCCAGGTCTGCCCACTGTTTCATGCACGTAAGCGGGATCGACCGCGTAGATTGTAGGCCCCATGCATATGGTTGAGTTGAAAGAGCTTCCTTTTATGGAAGCTTCGATAGCTCAGAGCGTATCGTGGTTAGTCTGCCAATTTGCGGGCGAATCGGTGCCACAGGTTCGAGTCCCAGCAACGGCATGGGACAATTTGTGAGGCCAGAAAGGATTTAATTATCCCCTGCGACAGTGCGTTAATATCTATGTATGTAATAGTCAACATCGACATGCATACAATATATAGATATTCATACATCAATACATACTAGCCAGTGCCAGGTCTGCCCACTGTTTCATGCACGTAAGCGGGATCGACCGCGTAGATTGTAGGCCCCATGCATATGGTTGAGTTGAAAGAGCTTCCTTTTTATGGAAGCTTCGATAGCTCAGAGCGTATCGTGGTTAGTCTGCCAATTTGCGGGCGAATCGCTGCCACAGGTTCGAGTCCCAGCAACGGCATGGGACAATTTGTGAGGCCAGAAAGGATTTAATTATCCCCTGCGCCAGTGCGTTAATATCTATGTATGTAATAGTCAACCTCGACATACATACAATATATAGATATTCATACATCAATACATACATACATACATACATACATACATACATACATACATACATACATACACAAATACATACATGGGACAATTTTTGAGGCCAGAAAGGATTTAATTATCCCCTGCGCCAGTGCGTTAATATCTATGTATGTAATAGTCAACCTCGACATACATACAATATATAGATATTCATACATCAATACATACATACATAGTGTAGGTTGCTCCCTCTCCCCATTAGTGGGTCCCCCTCCACATCTAAAATCCTAGCTACGCCAGTGCGCGAGTCCTGGAATTTGTTGATATTATGAAATGATTACGAGACGAATTTGGTGACTCGAGGGCAATGTCCCCATTTGCTATTCATTCCTGGTGATACCGAGCAGGAAACACACACACAGAGCTAAACTTTGAAGACAAGTTTTAATTATCCTGTACTGAAAGAAACTTAAATAAAAATAACATAATAGGCTGGATTCCGGATTCGCCTCTAACAATTATAGCTGGCGTGCGCACATAAATCAAGTTACATCCTGAGATGTCTTTGATCCAGTCACGTAAGAATGACTGAAGGAAGTTCAGTGGATGGGGTAATGTTCTCTTCAACAAATGCTTTTGTTTTCTTGTATACATATGAGTATGTGTCATGTTACTGTAGTGTTCAGTGTAGGCATAGTGACAAAAAACAACAAACTAAAAGTTGCCGAGCATATTGCGAATACTTATTAAATAGATAATAATACACGAGTTACCAGTTATTATGAAGTTTATTAAATAAGTTTTACAAGTTTTAGCGAAAGATAAACTTAGATTGATTTCTAAGGAACATAAACAAATGTTTCTGGGGAAAATAAATTGAATAACAAAATTAGTACTTGTTATTCAGAGGGATGAAATCTCCAGTAAATGATCTCCTCAGGGTGTCCTAAAGACAAGACACTAGATAGAGATTCATAGAATCAATCACTATTTTGCCAAATGCCCACTCGATTCCACATTGTGCAGAGATACCGCCCTTATTATGTATTACGGTTTATGTCTCTCGTGGTTCCAAGTAAAAAGAATTCACTCTTGTCATAAACTGGATATTAATTAATAACTCGTTAGTATCAACTATATAACGTGAGGTTTCTTTCTTCTTTGCCAATGCGGCCAAAAACCAATGTGCGTTCCGTTAGACCATTGCTTATAATATTAACATTGTCTAATAAAACTGATATAAGTAGTGCATCAACCGTTTCACCCAGACAATTCCTGCATGAACAGTGTGAACCTGCAAGAGAATGGGGTTCATGTGGCATTTAAGAGATTTAGATAATAATTTTTTAAGCAAATCTCTTGTTTCATTAATCAATTTAGTGTGCTTTATTATGATTTGAACCTCAAATGTACACTGTATCAATAGTACACCAAACAGAGGTATATTAATTTATTTGGAATAGACACCGGTGTTTCGTACAAATTAACAATGTCATATATATATATATATATATATATTTAGAGAGAGAGAGAGAGAGAGAGAGAGAGAGAGAGAGAGAGAGAGAGATATATATATATATATATATATATATATATATATATATATATATATACACACACACACACACATACACATACACACATACACATATACACATACATATAACTGCCAATGAAAGCAGCATTTTTTTTTTATTGCGTATATATTTAATTTTTTCAAAAGGCTTTTCACAGTATTTATTGAATTGAAATATATTTGGTTAAATTATACATCCGAGGTTGCGGCAAAGGGGGCCAGAAAGCTGGAAATGTCGTATTTGAACACATGAAATACAAAATTTTCTTAGGGGAGCATGCTTCCTAACCCCTTCTAAAAGCTTTGGTCTCTTCGGGCCCTCCAATTTCCTTTCCGCGAGACACCCTACTTTCAAAACCACTCCGAGAGCCTTACACATTATATATGGCAATGGATATCATGTAAAACGCATTTATAAAAGCATTTCACTGAAAATTCGATTATTGCAAGTATATATTTAACCTTTGACTTGTGTAACCGTGTTTACCATTGACCAAACATTAAAGATTAGCTTTCTGTATAGCCCAGGGGTTGACCTTTTCAGAAATATCCACCAAACATCTGGTCACTTTCAATAAAATAATGACTCTTAGCTCTTGCACTGTAAGTAGACCCGGCATGAACTAAAGTCATAAGCGATTCTAGAGCGACGGCGTAATGTGTTAGCTCTCGGTAGATGACACCACAATCTAGTTTACTACCTACACAGTCAGAATAGTCCCTTCACGCATATGAGCATCTAAGATGTCTTCTTACAATATGCGCTCTTTGTGTGAACACAGTGTAGATGATAAATTGCTGGTATTAATCAAAAATATCTTTAACCGTCTCGTGTATTTAAAATGAAGATATACTTACCTAAAGTTTGTGTTATTTTGGACATAAACCATTTATCTTTTAAAATATTCACCTGTAATAGTATTTTATTACCTAGGTGGCGTGGATTCTAAAATAGGAAGACCTTGTTCTTTGTTAGGGTTTTTTCTCTAAATAAATAACTATGCGATGACATGCATCGTAAAGGCATGCATCTGAACGACAAGACAATATATCATAGATAAAATCGTATCTCTGCACAAGGAAGAATCAAAGGATTTTTTGACAAGATAGTGACTGATTCCGCGAATCATTGTCGTGTATAGGAGGACTGTCACTCCCAAAAACGCCAGCTGCTTTCTAATTCGTTTGTAGGAGGACTGCCAGTTATCAAAACAGTGTGTTAATATTTGTCTGTAGGTCACGACTGGTATATCAAAGCAGTTGGTATGTGCTGTCTATATACATATATATATATATATATATATATATATATATATATATATATATATATATATATATATATATATATAGTCGAGAACCGTTGTGTCGAACTTGCTTGAGTCGATATATAGTTTGTGTTGATATGACTGGCCGGTCCCGTGCAAACCGTGTCTGTATGTATCGATATTTATTTTATGCGTTAAAATACATAAAATATTTAAAAAGGTAGATATGAACTGCGTGCTACGAAAACAATGATGTACCGTTTTGTGAGCACGTACACAAACATAAAACAGTTGCCGACTTTTGACTGTAAACAAATATAATTTGTAATTACTGTAACAGTATACGTGTTAAAATATTGAACAATATATTAAATTGTTTGATCACATTTAAAAGAAAACGCTAGCAGACGACGATTGTTACAGAATGCAACTAGTCACGACTTTGAGAAATTGAGGACTGGTAAACGTAGGTTTAATTTGTCTCGAAGAATCCCACGAGATGATCAAATTAGCTAAATAGCTAAATTAGGGGGCAACGAGGGGAGTTCAACCACAACGGCCCCCAATAGGTAAGATTCCAGTAAGAGCTGCTATTCTACAAACTAAATAAAAATTACTCGTTAGGATCGATCCCCGTCGATGGACCCATCGGGCTATTTCTCGTTCCAGCCAGTGCTCCACAACTGGTGTAACAAAGGTCGTAGTATGTACTACCCTGCCTGTGGGATAGTGCATATAAAAGATCCCTTGCTGCTGATCGAAAAGAGTAGCCCATGAAGTGGCGACAGCGGGTTTCCTCTCAATATTTGTGTGGTCCTTAACCATATGTCTGACGCCATATAACCGTAATTAAAATGTGTTGAGTGCGTCGTTAAATAAAATATGTCCTTCCTTTCTTCCATTTCTCTATCGATGAACTGTTTCAAATTAGGCGCCAAAATTACCTCATGAAAATTGCGCAATCTTTTACGAAACCCTAGTGGTATATGGGCACGTTAAACCAGTTATTAAGCTAAGCTAAGCGTGCCGAGGAATGTTCATAAAAAATAAAAAAAAGGGCGCAGCCAAAACTTATTAACCTCAATTTTCCCCTTTTTTTATACTTTTGGCGTTAATATTCAAAATTTCAAAATTGACCCTATTTGTTAGGTTATCCCTGTCCCGAGTCAGACCCCCGATCCTATCGGAGGCCGGACTCGGGATAGGCGTGTTCGAAACCCTAGTGGTATATGGACACTTTAAACCAGTTACCTTAGTAACTGGTTTAAAGTGTCCATATACCACTAAGCTAAGCAATCTTTTATTATTTATTTTTTTAACTTTTTCTATGAAGATTGCTTGTCACAATTATCAACTGTTTGACATCCAATAGCCAATTATTAATTAATGTACTCTAGTAGTGTCGTTACTATAAACAAAACAAGTGTTAACTTTAACTTTTGTCTGTAGGAGAACTCTTACTTCCGAGTCTGGTTTGACGAATCACGTGACAGTTTCAGATTGCCGGGTAATAAAAGAGCTACTGACACCCATGGCCTATTAATTTGTAACTGATGGGTCGTTACTAACAGATCACACTGGACTATAATTCATAACACGACAAACAGGCCGGATTATAGTTCACGACACGACACGACACGCAAACAGCTCAACCATATTGGGTGTATAATAGGACTATAATGTTTTAATCAAAGAAACTGTAGCATAAGGGTGGAAATAATTATTATAAATTTGAAAAACATCAAACTAAATATATATTTTCTAGACAAAAAAGAACATACTTGGCAAGTATTCGTGTTGTAATTTCTTACACTTTTCAGTTGTCATTTTACGGAGCACACTCTGCAAAATCTAGTATATTTTGTACAATTTTAAAAAACATTAACAGGAAATCGTTCTAGGAAATCGCTTAGGAAATCGTTCTGGCCCTATGCATCTTAAACATTTATGAAAGTTGTATCCGTAATATTTACCCTGCTATTGTAATTATGTTGGTTTTTGTTTGTTGTTCTAGATTTGCAACATTTCATTTTCTTTGGTAAATTCCTCCTCTTTTTTTTTACCACAGTCTCGGGTGCACCTGGTCCTTATGGCGTCTAGAAATACAACAATAGGATAACAATGTCTAAGATTACGTTCCATATCAAAATGCCAAGGGCTTGCTTATTTTGCCTCTTGGTGAGATATTAATAAGATTTGTTCCTCCCTGATAACGTTTTCAACACTATCTGCGTGAAGATATGCCGAGGAATGCCAGCCGCCGTTGTGTAAACTGTGATACAATCAACACCCTGTTTTACGTGATGTTTACTGGTCTGTGATGTTGTTTTTAAGAAGCATACGTTAAATTGGCCAAATAAAAATTCATGCATTGTTTTGCCTGTCTAGAACACAATGACATACGAACGACTAGACACGCTCCCATCATGAATATTAACAACCTTCTCGTGTCAAGAGTTCAGCAATGAAACTGAAACGGGCTTGCCATCTGACTGCCTGCCTGCCCGCCTGCCCGCCTGTCTGCCTGTCCGCCTGCCTGTCTGCCTGTCTGCTCGCCTGCCCGCCTGTCTGCCTGCCTACCTGCCCGCCTGCCCGTCTGTCTGTCTGCTTGTCAGCCTGTCTGCCTGCCCGTCTGCATGCCTGTCTGCCTGTCTCCCAAAACCTCACTGTCTGACTAGTTGACTGATCACATCAAGTACAGAAAGAATCAGGGACTGTATGACCGAGTCAAAAACAATTATGACTGAATCAGACATGATGAGTGAGAAATATTTACTGACTGAAAGAATCAAAGACCTGATGACCGAGTTAAAGATCTAATATAATGTCTAACGTAATTACTAAATGACCGATTCACTGACCAACTAATTGAATTAAGTACCGACTTTCTCACCACACCCCCACACCCCTTATTATATTCTTCATTTCCTCCTTGCCACCTTCACCATTACCTTGGGATGCACCACTAGGCATGGAGTCAACAAACTGCATGTAATCATGTCAAACTGCCTTCCTTGCCTAGATTTGCTACACATTCACTCTTTACTGACTGTACTGTGTATTTTGAAACTCACTAGTTACAGTACCTGCAATGCATTTCGGACTTACAGGGAGATACTAATCTCAGAAGCAGGGGAGGAGGTGGTTGGGGGTGACTGCACTATTCTCCCAAATCTAAAGATACTACATTGCCCCCCCCCCCCCCCCACACACACACACATATGCCATTTGAAAATTAAATAATTCTTAATTGCTCCCAGTTGTTTAAGTAAGATGGCATAATGGTGATATATCAATGATGGTGATGATGATGATGATGATGATGATGATGATGAAAGTGACGATGGTGATGGTGGTGATGATGATAATGATGGTGGTGGTGGTGGTGGTGGTGGTGGTGGTGATGACGGTGGTGGTGGTGATTATGATGGTGGTGGTGGTGGTGGTGGTGATGATGATGATGATGATGATGATGATTGTAGTGGTGATGACAGTGGTGGTGGTGATTATGGTGGTGGTGATGGTGGTGATGGTGGTGGTGATAATGACGACGATGACGACGATGACGAAGCGATGACACGGGAATCAACTACTTGGACTGTTTGTCCAGAACATGCTATACTAGTTAAACTTAGTGGAAACCTACTCCCACTATATTAACTAAACATACTCCCACTATATTAACTAAACCTACTCCCACTACATTAACTGAGCCTATTCCCACTACATTAACTGAGCCTACTCCCACTATATTAACTGAGCCTACTCCCACTATATTAACTAAACCTACTCCCACTATATTAACTAAACTTACTCCCACTATATTAACTAAACTTACTCCCACTATATTAACTAAACTTACTCCCACTATATTAACTAAACCTACTCCCACTATATTAACTAAACCTACTCCCACTATATTAACTAAACTTACTCCCACTATATTAACTAAACCTACTCCCACTACATTAACTAAGCCTACTCCCACTATATTAACTAAACCTACTCCCACTATATTAACTAAACTTACTCCCTACTCCCACTATATTAATTAAGCCTACTCCCACTATATTAACTAAACATATTCCCACTATATTAACTAAACCTACTCCCGCTATATTAAATAAGCCTACTCTTGCTATATTAACTAAACCTACTCCTGCTATATTAACTAAGCCTACTCCTGCTATATTAACCAAGCCTACTCCTGCTATATTAACTAAACCTACTCCTGTTATATCAACTAAGCCTACTCCCAATATATGAACTAAGCCTACTCCTGCTATATTAACTAAGCCTACTCCTGCTATATTAACTAAGCCTACTCCCAATATATTAACTAAGCCTACTCCTGCTATATTAACTAAGCCTACTCCTGCTATATTAACTAAACCTATTCCTGCTATATTAACGAAGTCTACTCCTGCTATATTAACTAAGCCTACTCCCTGCCACGGGGATCCTATAATACCCGTAACTGAATAAAACACGATTATCCAAATATCTCTCCTAACTGTATATTTATTAAACCATTCCCAGTCTGGAGCTCCACGCGGTAAGACGTGTTTGTTTCGTTTGTGCACACAGCACGTGCTTTCGTGTGCTCGACTTGGGGGTCCTTCATTTCGTTGTTTTTGTCAGCGAAATGAAGTTTTCTTCTGGGATGTATGCGGCCATTGGAACTGATTGAACGCTGGAACGCTTCTCGTTTCGACAGCCTGCACCACCAGGTTGGATTCTTTTTTAGCGAGATTCCTTGCCTCCACGTCATTTCTCCGTCTGACTGTCGACTTCGTTTTTTTGGTGACTCGTATGACGGCCATTCTGCAGAACGCCACGGTTGTTCGCGTTTAGTCTCTACATGTCCGAGCCTGTCCAAGCAGCACTGGAAGATTGACCGCCCCACTCTAAGAAGAAATAGGAAGCGGGGTCGGCCCCTACTACTCTTTTTCTAGACTTTACCTTGCCTTATAGTGATACCATCTCGTATCCTCCGGAGTCGGGCCCGTCCGCACCACTATACCAACCCATGACGACTGGACTATACCCTAGTCTGATACTCTCTCTCGTTCAGACGGATCCGGCTTCTCAAGATCTGTATTTCAGCACAGCACTACACCTTCAACGTCTATCGACTGTCAATCTAGGGGTTTTCTTGACGCGATGCAACCCATCTCGTCCCTTTAAGCTGTGCACCCAAACGGCCTTAACGAGGCCACACGCGTGGACATATCGATCGGACTTTAAACCTTTAGATCTGCGTTCAAAATTTTATGTCTTAATTACTTTTTTTTTCTTTTTTTTTAATATTATTAAATAGTCCGATTCTCTCTTCTTTCTCTTATTTAATTTTGGATTGTCCTTCTGAAATGCTCCAAATTATATAAATATTCGGCCGAGCAGTCAATTCTTTCTTTTTTTTGGCTTGTAACCTTTTTTTTTTTCATTTTATTTACTCTATTAACTTTTTTACTAATTGTTGTTTTCAAAATTCTGCCCATTTTCAACCCCCCCCCCCCCTCCCCCCTCCATCCCGAGTCAGGCCACCGATCTTATCGGAGGTCGGACTCGGGATGGGCGTGTTCGAAACCCTAGTGGTATATGGGCACGTTAAACTAGTTATCATCATCATCATCTATTAAATCTCTCTGTATTGGGCAGTTTAAAACCCGAGTGGCTCGTCTCTAGGTATAATCAGAGATAGATCTTATATAAATATGTGTTATTATAGCACGTTTAGTTCACTAGAAAACACAACAAAAACACAATACACTTTGGAATCTGTATTAATACTACGCTGACAAATGTACTGCCGCAGTAGTTAATTAACAACAACAAATAATAACAACTCAGAACTGATCACTTAATTAGTTAATCTCTAGGTGTCTAGTTTACACAATATTCTAATCACTTGACCGTGACACAACACCCACACGTATGATAACTGAGAAACGCTTCCAGGGGAACTTAATTAATAAAGGAATTACAACTCTATTCCTACTTGGTTAATTTTTAATTAACCCTTAACTACTCATTCAGTAACCTTGTAATACAGAATTAATGCTGGTACCTATCACAATAAAGAAAATAACATACAGTTTACCTAGGTCCTCTAGGATGACCGGCTAAGCTTTATATTTTTAGAACAGTGAAGCCTACAATTTACTTCGTCAGATTACCGGAAACACTGTCTAAATAATATTGGTATAATACAGTATTAAAATATTAAAAGTCACATCAATCACATCAAGGTTATACAACAGAGCAGAAAAATATATTTACCACGTCCGGACTGAACTTATATAGATCGTTCAGTGGACGACGTCTGTTTCCCCTGGATACTTCCAATGTTTCTCCCCGATATATCTAAAATCCTAGCTATTTATTATAAAATCCCAGAGACAGCGAATATCGCCTGGGGGCACAACGCGGCACCTCACCTATCATGTGAATTTGTCCCAACTCCCAGAGACGGTATTTTTCCTTAGATGGCCAGACTTACTGTCGCCTAGTTCGCCAAAAATCTCGGTCGTAAAACCGCACTATCGGAGGTATTACGTAACTACTGGCCACATGGCCTCCACGCCTGATCTAAGTGTGTATTAGGGGGGTACGGTCGCGCGGAGGTATTATGTAACCAAGTGCACACAGCCCTCTAAAACAATTAACATCGCCACAGGCGAAAAGATAAGAGCATGTACCGTCACACTCCCACTATATGAACTAAGCCTACTCCCACTATATTAACTAAACCTACTCCCTCTATATTAAATAAACCTACTCCCTCTATATTAACTAAGCCTACTCCCACTATATTAACTAAACCTATTCCCATTATATTAACTAAGCCTACTCCCACTATATTAACTAAGCCTACTCCCAATATATTAACTACGGATTAGCAGCATAGCGTTTTGTTTATATTTATTGTCCCAAAGACAGCGCATTACACATCACGACCTGTGATATGCCCAATCATGGACCACCGATCTGGTAGGATTTTAACGTGCGTTTTATGGCTGTATGTAGTTACGACGGTGCATGCCAGCGCGTGTTACACAAATGTGGACCAAATTCGAAGACCTACAGACTTGCGAACAGTGTGAACCAGCTGTTCTTAGCTCTTTACCCTCAGTGCAGCCACTTGGCTATCTTAGTTAATTTCCTCTATGAAAACATAACAGGAAGTCTGAGAAACCAAATTGATACAGCCAGATGCATACGCTCTACAGTAATAAACATGAACAAGAGTAAGTGACACAACGTGTTGATATATTTATGTGTGAACATTCTACTCAGTCTATAAACCAGGATATATCGCATGTCCATTTTAAAAGGCTTAATCCAGATGATGACAGCCATGCGGATTACGTTTCATGTTTTATATTACTTTTATGATCTATCTCATAATGTATTTATTTATGGGTTCTGTAGTCTTTTGATGACTGTCCTAGGCGTACGGGCTCCCATTTTGTTAGGGAGACAGGCTGGTTTTTGCCAGAATTAAACGAACATTTATTCATATTAGCATAACTATCAAACAGCTATATAGGGTTGCAAACGAATCACTACGCATTTTTCATGGATTACAACTAATTTTGATGGCAGAATGATGGAAATACATGGTAAAATAAATAAGGTTTCAGGTTATTACATTTCCCCCCAATATCTTTATAATTTTTGCCCGAATTTGAGGATTTGCTCCAGATCTAGGGGCAGAGCTCTGTCTCGTACGCTTATGATGACTGTGATTATGTTGATATTGATTATGATGATTTGATGATGATGGTGTTGATGACGTTGACGTTGACGACAATGATGGTGACGAAGATGATCATGATGACGGTCATGACTATGGTACGGACGATGGTGGTGGAGGTGATGATGACGATGGTGGTGGAGGTGATGATGATGATGGTGATGATGATGATGATGATGATGACGATGATGAATGTGGTCATGATGGTGAGAGTTTTCTTCTGCGACTATATAGAATTAAAGTTCAGTGATGTTCTTCTGACCAACAAGTTTTAATTTTAATAAAGTCTCGGACACACAGAGTCAAAGTCTGATAAAGCTTCATTTGCAGGGCAGCTTGTCTGGGAACAGAGATTACTGAGTTAGTGTGAGAAAGAAAACCCGTCCATATGGCATATGCTACTCTGTTATATTAGCTATTAACAACGAGGATCTTCAGACAGAATAGCATATAGTAAAGTCCGAACCAAAATGTTAACAACTATGATAAATTGCTCTCCTACCTTTATTTTTGTTAGATTTTATCCACATTTTGTCCAGACAGAAATCTTGAAAAAACCCCATTACATTGACACAGATTCCACATACTAGATGATCACCATGTCACCTATATCGACTTCGATGAGATCGCTTAGGGCAAAAACTATGTAACTTTGTGTCGGCTGCATTTTGCCTTTTTATGGAATACTCTCCAAGAGGGATGAAAGAATATGACTTAATCTAACAGCGTCATAACATGTTATGAATAAAAGCAAACGTGATGACGTCATATTATTATTTTTGTGTTTTTGTTTAAAGATACCACTAGAAAACATTGATTTTATTGTAATTACGTCACATACTTTGGAGGCTTTCACCCCTCTAGAAGAGTATTCCATTAAAAAAAAGCAAAATGGTAGACGGCAGAAAACTGCATGTATTTTGTCCTATGCGATCTTAGCGAAATCGATGCTGGTGACATCGTTACAGTCTCATATGTGGAATATCTGTCAATGTAATTGTTTTTGCACATCGTGTGTCTGGACAAAATTTAGGGAAAATGTAACAGTAATTAATGGTAGGAGAGTAATTTATCGTAGTTGTTAACAATTGGGTTCGGACTTTAGTCTCGGTGCACTTGTTGGAATGTTGCGGGCGGGACTTAGCCCAGTGAACTTTAACTTGTTGGTATGATTGGATCGATTATTAACTGAAGAGTACCAATCCTACGACCTATCGCATCTCACGCATGTAGGCTATATACCGCTCAGTTTTAAAATGTATATATATTTTAATTTTAATAAAAGAAAAAAAAGGAATGACATTTGTGAATATTTCAAAAAGCTTTATTTTTGTAAAGGAACTAGCGTAATGTTACCCTAAAGATATCTGAAATTATCTGCAAAATAAATAAATTAAAAAAACAAATATGTTGTGTAAAATAATATTTATCCACATTTAAAACACATGTTCAAAATAAATACGAAACTGAGCCTGATGACATGTTCTGTCGTTTTATCTGTAAACCAAGTCACTGATCTAACACACGGCAATTTTAGAATGCTTGTAGTCGCATGTGTTTCACACTGATTTAGAATTAAAACCATAAAACCATATATTCTTCGTTAAGTTTTATGGTTACATACATCTTTCACTAAAGTGTACTGCAACATAAACTCAAAGATAAATAAACAGTTTTTAAAACATGTCTTCAAATATTTAACTAAAACATCGACATTTTTATGACCATGTGCAAAGCTTGTAGATTGATATTGATCAGAGTCAATCAGAAATGTATTTAGCGATGGCGAAAACATGTGAAAAATGTATGGATGTTTAACGACACCCCAGCACAAAATTAGAGAGCGGCCACTGGATGTTAAACAAGATATGACATGTGAGGAAAGAAATATGAATATTCTTAAGCAAGTTTCAATTCGGATGTCGTCTGTGATCAATTCACCTCGGAAGGAAATGTTTTATTTAACGACGCACTCAACACATTTTATTTACACAGATATTGAAAGAGAAAATCCGCTATCGCCACTTCATGGGCTGCTCTTTTTGATTAGCACAATCCCACAGCCAGGGTAGTACATACCACGGCCTTTGATATGCCAGTCGTGGTGCACTGGCTGGAATGAGAATTCACCTCGGCAGATTAATTATTGTAGTTTAGTTTTGTTGCAGAAAGTGTTCCACGGCTGATATATCAAAGGCCGCAGTATTTGCTATCTACATAAAACAACCCTTTGTGGTAACCAATATGAGTAACCCATGTGACCACAGCAGGTTTCCTTCCTACCGGTCATCCTATAGCAGCTGCCGCGCATAAGCTGTCGATTTGCAAGACCAGGACACCGCACTTGAACCTTAGCTTGATGTAAGTAAATTAAGTTACATATCCGTTGAAAGAATTACACATTACACTGACTGATAATTTATAACAACAAACAAGTTATTTCAAATTCTCTTCAATTTTATCTCAGTTCGTTTATCAAACTCTTGCTACAAAAATTCTACAAAACTTATGTTTATTTCTATATTACTTAGTGGGTGCTAAATATTTACTTTTGAACGTTTAATACTCACAATGCTGTTTATGACCGGTATTTACCTCACTAAAAGATATGCATTACAGTCGCGTCATATTTCGTCTGCACGCTGCGCGATCTCAGGTCATCATATGCCAAAGGTTGTGTAATTATTTACCTACATTTAACTCTTTTTTCGGGATTTTTTTTCGCGAGTGTTTTCCTCGAGCTTTTTCTTTTACTCTTAGTCATTCCAAGTGATAACAAGGTTTCGCTTTCATTGATGGTATTTATTCCGTCTCTCAAGCGCAATAAGGTGCTTTTAGTGAAATCAGATACCAAATTCGACACAAGGTCAATGTTTATTGCAGTGCTTCCTGCAATATGTCATGTGTATCAAATTCAGGAGTTAGCTTAGGAATACCGTGTCCATTATAAGTATGCGCGTACTGCATATGCAAATAACCCACATTCTTGTCCCCATACCTTACAAAACTTTCCCATTCAATTTGATTAAAATTACTATAAAACTAATGCATTAGGATAACTTCTATCCTAGAATATCCTTTTCAACTAACATATGAATGATGCTTGTATGGTCTTATAGACTCTCTTACATTCAGTTTTGTTATAATGACCAAATTATTGGTGAACTTGGATAATTCTCAACTACCCTTCTAAACCATCAGATGCACGAAGTATGAATGGACCTGTCCCCAACCCTTCAAAACGCTTGCATTCAATTCGGTTAAAATGATTGAAAAATGCTGCAACTGGATAACTTCTGCCTCGGTATTACCTTCTCAGATAACAAATACATGATGCTTGTATGGACTTATAGTCTTGCCTTCTAACCTATCAAAACGCTCTCAGTCAGGTTTGTTATAATGACAAAAAAAATGTTGCTCTATGATGTCTGCCCCAGCAAATCCTTCTGAACTAACAGGAATGTTTTATTTAACGGCGCACTCAATACATTTTATTTACGGTTACAGTATATATATATATATATATATATATATATATATATATATATATATATATATATATATATATGGCATCGGACATATGGTTAAGGACCACACAAATATTGAGAGTGGAAACCGGCTGTCGCCACTTCATGGGCTACTCTTTTCGATTAGCAGCAAGGGATCTTTCATATGCACCGTTCCACAAACAGGATAACATATCCACGGTCTTTGGTATACCAGTCGTGGTGCACTGGCTGTGACGAGAAATAGCCCCAATGGGTCCATCGACGGAGATCGATTCCAGACCGACCGCGCATCAAGCGAACGCTTTACCACTGGGCTACATCCCGCCCCCCTGAACTAACAGATACACAAAGTTTGTGTGGACTTGTAGTCTTGTCTTTCAACCCTTCAAAACGCTTGCATTCAATTTCGTTACAATGACTAAAAACCCTGCATTAGGACAATAACTTCTGCCCCAGAATACCCTTTTCAACGACATTTAAAAAGTTAATTTTGTTTGACAGTCTTAGAGAGGAACCCCGCTACATGTTTCCATTAGTAACAAGGGATATTTTATATGCATCATCCCACAGACAGACAGCACATACCACGGTCTTTAATATGCTAGTCGTGGTGTATTGGCTGGAAGGGAAAATAGCCCAATCGGATCACTGACATGGATACCGACTGCTAGCGCTTTACCACTGGGCTACATCCCGCCCCACGCTCAACTTGGGCTTAAACTGTATTTACGTATCTGTTACAGGCACCACACTGAACAACTCATAGATGTACGATGCTTGTATGGCCTAATATACTTGTTCCAAGCCTCCAAAACGCTTGAATTCAATTCGATTATAATGACTAAAAATGCTGCACATGGATAACATCTGCCCCAGAACACCTTTCTAAAATAACAGATGCACATGTCTTGCATGTATGCCTTATAATCTAGACCCCCATCCCTTCAAAAAAGCTAGCATTAAAAAACAAACAAATGCTGCACTTGGACACCTTCTGTCCCAGCAAACCCTTCTCAACTAACAGATAGATGGAGCGTGTACGGCCTTATCACAGATCCACCATGTAACTGTGGATTCTACTTATTTTACGAAACAATCTTCACTTTTTGCAATATGATAATTGTTAACAACGGAGGCAGGTTAACGTTCTTATTATTCCTTGCAACATTTACAACCAATACATTTACAGTTCACTATTATATGTACTAACACCTTAAATTATTATAAGTAAACACAAATGGTAATAAACGTTTGAAGATTAATTAATAAACTCTTAATGTCAATCAAGGGAGAATAGCTATAAATTGCCATCGCGATGCGTTGAATATCAATAGTTTCTCTTCTTGTATTAATATTTCCTTTCTGAAATCGTTTTGTGTTTAATGTGCTTCTTTCCTCCAGTTAACTTTTGCTGTTAAAATATTAAGTTGTAAACATAATATTATGTAGAATATTTGTCATTTGTGTTATAAGAAGAATATTGTCGTCATTTGTGCTAGATGTATACTGAAGGGGATATTTTAATATATTTAGGTCAAACATTGTCATTTACTTTAAATAGGTACATTGTCCGTTTCTATTTAAAAGCGTTACACGTATCAAATTTATGTCCATCGTGAATTAATGTTCAGTTGTCACTCGCGAAAGCTAGTGAAAAAAAATCAATATTAATTCACTCGGGACATAAATGAAATATAAGCTCGTTTAATATCAACAAGTAAATACCTAGGTGATTTACGCCATGATTTTTTGTACAATTTATTTTCTGACACACCAATTGGAGAACGCAGTGTGTGAAAGTTTTGGTATCACACAGCGATATCACATGTGTAAGAGGTCGGACGTCTGATTGGCTGCTCTACGATCAAGGTTGAGACGCCAAAGCCACAACGATAAATGAAATAAACTCTACATGAACTGACTGCTCAGTTACATACGCTAACTGTGCAAGCCCGAATACACTGTAAATAAGATGTAGCAAGGGAAACGTGTCTGGGTGTCTTATAAAACCTGAGGGTTAAGTAACAAATAGAATATTACACTAGTGGCCGTTAGATACCAATTATCTCACAACCTATTGTTTAAAAGCATATCCAACTCGCCGTGACTTGTTAAAAAGGCAAATGGTGTCTAACGGCCATTCGTTTAGTATTCTCTATATCCGCCACTTTTCCACTGGTCCACACCCACTCCCCGAGATGATAAATACAACAAAACACTGAAAATACCGAAACCGTTCTCCTTTTCAAACCTGCTAAGCCATTCACATGACACGAAAATAGAGTGTAAACAAATGTTATAATAATGTCAAACTTGGTATAATGTTAGAGATGAAATCCACTGCAATCATAGGCTATTTCTTTCGGGTAGTAACAAGTTATCTATTATATGACACCTTCGAACAAACAAGACAACTCATACCAGTCAAATAAAATTGGAAATAACCCAAGGGGTGCACCGATGAAGTTATATCGTATGATTCATGGCATCTTTAACGTCTGAGCTATGATGCTCCATAAATATAAATATCAAAATGAACCAAAACGTTTTAGAATCAAATCTATAATAGTAACATGTATTATATATACTATACAAAATAAATGAATACAGCTTATCGAACTTGCAAGGTCCCTTCTTAGTTGTAGAATAATACAATATCAAACTGCACTTGTTTTCACTGTTAAAAATTAATAATGTTGTAGAAACAGTAAGGGACAGTAGTGAAGTGGAACGTAAAGAAGAGTAAATAATAGTTTACTAGTATGTACTGTTTTTACTCCGACAGCCCATCTAACATTGATGATAATTATTTGTTATGGATTCCACATTTTGATATAATTATTAAATTCCTTTTCGAGCTGTGTTGTTTTGTGAGGCGTTATTTGGAATTTTTTGTTGTTGTTGTTGTTGTTTTTGTTGGGGGGGGGGGGTTGTTGTTGTTTGGGGTTTTTTGTTGGTGTGAGGTGGGGGGGGGGGGGGGGTTGCTGTTTCGTATTTTACTCTGGTCTTTAAAATTACCAACTGCAGTATTTTAATTATATTTGGAAAAACGAATTGTGCTTAAAGGGACATTCCTGAGTTTGCAACATTGTAAGATGTTTCCGAAAAATTTAATCTTTCTACGATTAAACTTACATATTAAATATATTTTCTTGTTTAGAATATCAGTGTCTGTATATTCAATGTGTTTCTGGTCGTCTCAATATTTGTAAGAAGCCGAAATTGGATTTTGTCTTCAAATATATTTTAGGAAGTACAATGAAATTTAACCTAGTACAAATATTAGAACGATCAGAAACACGTTTAATATACTGCCACTAATATATTATCCAGAAAAATGTATTTGATATGTAATTACAATCGTTAAAAAGTCTCTGTTAGTCGATAACATTTTAAAAAGTGCAACAAACTCAGGAATGTCCCTTTAAATTCATAATCTAGAAATATGTATGTAGAAAACTCGGTGTTCTCTTTTAGCGTATTTGTGAACGTGGTTTAACATGTAGATACTACATAATGAGCAACAACGTGCTTGAATTCTATTAAATACATTTTGTAAAATATATTAACATGTCTGAAAATGAATGAACAAATAAAAACAAAAAGTAAAATATCTGAATGGACTTACCCTTGATGAATCGTTCGAGATTCGTCAGGTGCAGCTTGGGCGGTTACGATGGTCAGCACTGCAAGGGTTAATGTCTCCAGCCAAACGACAATTGAAAACTGCCAATGCATCTTGACACCAAAAACCATTCATAGAATTTCACCCCAAGTAGACGTATTTCAGTTTCACTGGCGTGCTTCTAGCGTCTCTTACTTCAAACGAAAGATACGTCTTTGGGATCCAAAGTTACATCGAGTAACATTTCTTTATCCGCAATGCAAAAAATCTGCTCTTTATTAATTTCAAAGCCACTCAGCAATTCTGTAATTCATTGTTTACATTCACCACAGAAAAACTTGCTTCAGGCATTCCAATGCGGCGCTTGTTTTCAGGAATTGGTTTATTGTGCGAGCATTCTCTCATTTCCACCTGCAGGCGTCCTGGGCAAATGTCGTCTGCTTACAAGCGCTCGCGCACTCCTCGTGCATTCGACTCACGACCAGCTGCCTAATGTCACTACTTCTCAATAATCTTACTCACATTCTTGTGAAGTTACGTTTTAATCATCCGATACCCAAGAAAACGTAAAATATCGTAGTTTTTTCATTTATATTTAGAAATCATCCGAATACCGATCATTGAGGAGAAAATTGCTACTGTACATCAATATCCGTGATTAAATTCCGTCCCTGAACATCCCACAAGCACGCGGCTCACTTGACCCTACGGTATACCTTTGATCAGACCTACACACCTCAGACCAAGCCAGGCGTCAAGCGGGAGACCGGTAGTCGCGGAATATAGCGCGCTAAAGAGCGAGATCTTATAAAGCGATCCTGGGGGATATCTCAAAGCATAAAAACCCCACCAAATACCATGCACTCATTGCATGCTTCGATTACATCCTTAGCACCACTTCCCAGTCCGGAAGCACGATGAAGTAAGCAAACCAGAGACCCTACTTCTGACAGCCTGGTCGTGTCTTAGAGAAATTAACTGTCAAACGGTAGTCGACGATTCTAATATACAAGAGTTGTAGCTACCATAGAGTTGAGTAGTGGTGGTGGTGGAAGCAATGGTCTTCGTAGTTATTCTGCCAACTATAATCCTTTGAGGTGAAGTTAATCTTGTCTGGAACATGGCGATGTAGCTCCAAATACAAAAGTCAAAGCTGCCCACTTGCTAGTGATGTCACAAGGGGGGACTTTGAGAACTGTATCCCCTTCGCCTGATACCGTTAAATATGGATGCCCTCGCACCCCAATAATATCGACTAGTTATCCAGAACTTGGGCCCCGGGTGTGGATGTGCCGGAACTTTTTTCTTTCTTTTTTTTAGAATAGTGGCTCGTTAATACGTTTTCTGTATATCTATCTCTATAATACAAACTCCTGTCTAGGCCAATGTCCCCTCTCACACTACCACCATAGAAAGACGTTACGACTCTTAATTATACTGCATATTGTGTGTTATTTATACAGTGTTTTATTTACCTGTCAATAAGCGACTATGCCGTCCTACTTCTACTAGCTTACTACTTCTGAATGGACGCACGAACCGATAACGTGATTCCGTCGGATTACAGTTACAGAGAGTGTAACCCAAGTGAGTCTATCATTAAAATTGTTCATCTGATAAAAAATCTACGTCTAAAAGGGACCATTTGTTACATTTCGCACTGTAAGATATCAATGGAATACAACCGCGGCACGCACTAAACATTATAATATTAGGCCGGCGAGCGTCCTTTGTTCAGTAAATAAATATTCAGTTCTGTTTTTGAAAAAAAGAAGAAGAAAACCCTCTGATTATAGATATTACCCGTACTGACCCTGTTCTAAAAGTGTCTGTGTGGATCCGATATCAGATTAATGGGTACATGTTTTAAAATGAAAGGCTATTTCTAAATAGAGAGAAAAAAACTGTTATCGGAAACTAGGACAATAATTATGCTAACATAATATTTAGATTTTAAGAGAAACTAATCTTTTGTCAGTTTTTAAGTTCAGTGCCAGTATAATTAGCATAGAGCAGGTAATTAATTTACGTTGCAGCACGTGTATCGTTTGTAACGTCAGTGTCTGTTTTTGTAATGTCAATGTGCTTTTAATGAGAATACACGCGGTCTCCGGTGGCATAACATGGTATGGCGTGCAGGACATATCTGATCCTTATCATAGTTATACATCTTTCATCTTATCGTTAATACAGCGATATAAACACAGCTGTTCTTCAGCTCCAGTGCGTGCGTGCGCGTGTATGTGTATGTGTGTGCGCGTGCGCTTGTGCGTGCGCGCGTACTTGTGAGTGCGCGTCTATGTGTGTTTTCTTGTACGTAAGTAGGTGTACATATATGTGCTTCTGCTTCTGTTTATGTTTGTACAATATATCTGTACACACATGTGAATGTAGGAATGTGTTTGTGTAAATGTTTGAATGTGTGTCTGGGTGCATGTATGTATATGTTTGTATGTACATGTGTATACTATATGTCTGTATGTTTGTTATATGACTAAGCAAACACAAACACGGGGGTGCGTTGTGGCGTGTATAGGTGCATAGCCACTGGTCTCATAGAAAAAACCACACTTACTTTCACTACATAATTCTTTAGAATACACCATTTCAAGTATAGTTGTTGTTTTTGTTTGTTGTTGTTTTTGGGGGGTTGGGGGCATAGCACCCGAAACTTCCAATAACCTTATTTTAATTGTGTTTAGTACACGAGTTCCAATGAGAAATACATAGACAACGAGTCTCTGAACAATGCCAGGAGTAACTACTGAGTACTTTCCCGAGTGGTCAGACTAAGCCCACAGATAAACCTGATTGGAAGCCGTAGGACAAGCACCTGTCGCGGTGGCACAGACAAGGACTGAGATGTGGAGAAGGACAACAACAGAAGCTGGAAGATAGGAGGGGCTGCCAGATCTACAAGAACAAAGCTGGAAAAGTTAGTTTATTTTGTTTAACGATACCATTATAGCACACTGATTTATTAATCATCGGCTATTAAATGTCAAACATTTGGTAATTTGACATAGTCTTACAGAGGAAACCCGCTACATTTTTTCATTAGTAGCAAAGGATCTTTTATATTCACCATCCCACAGACAGGATAGCACACACCACGGCCTTTGATATACCTGTCGTGGTGCACAGGCTGGAAGGAAATAAGCTGGGATTCAAAGTAGAGAAAGAGCAGGGGGGGGGGGGGGGGGGCAGTGGGATAAAACAAAAGTCATAACACAACCACCCCCCAAATCTTAGGTCCTCCCTAGAACATTAATTATCTGAAGCGTGTTTAATAATTTGTATAGGTGTCCAGTGAGCAATAACACAGATCCGTTTACACCGGTTTTGGAACAAAATACAAAGCCCAGCCTTGTCCGTATATATTATATAACACAAAACAAAACCTAAGAATGGCTTCTGTATGCTGACTGTTAAGAGCTATTTATCATAAAGTGGGAGATTTTCTTTACAAATCAAATAAAGAGTCGACGTTGACGTCTTTCGTTTCACAATTTCAACAGCGCAAGTCGAGTGTCGGTTACAATCCACAGATCGAGTCGCCTACACTCTGGTTGTCCTTTTCCATTTTATATGTGTTTTATTGCCTGCACGATGCACATAGACACATGTTTTAAACTCGCAGACCTTAGTTTCAACATGTAAAAATGGACACTAAGTTCGGTTAATTTACAAACCTGTAACACATTTGGATAAAGTTACAACCGAGTGAAACAAGAGTCTGTGACGTTGAAACGATGAAATACCCTTATACGTAGACTAAAACTCGACGTCGTAACCGTTAGTTCTCAGACGCACGTGCGTTTTACAAAATACAAAAAAAAATGCATTTTGTGATATTAAAAACTCCAGGATGATCAGAACCATTTTGGATGTACGGAAATGGATACTCTAAACAATAAAATCTAAGTAAAGTATGATTGCAACACAATATGTCTTAGTGTTGAAAACCTAGAGTGTATCTCTTTAATGTAAGACCACTAATGATGTATTACAGAATACACTAACGTGTGTGGTCCTCTCGAAAACGCCGTCGATTGTTTACGACAGAGGATGTTCTAATTTAACATCTTAATATTATGCAAACTGTCGGGGGGATTAGTCTTGCACCTTGAAGATGATGATGATGATGATAACTAGTTTAACGTGCCCATATACCACTAGGGTTTCGAACACGTCCATCCCGAGTCCGACCTCCGATAAGATCGGTGGGCTGACTCGGGATGGAAGGGGCGGGATGGGGGGGGGGTAAAAATGGGCTGAAATTTCAAAATAGCAATTAGTAAAGTTAATAGATTAAATAAAAAAAATAAAAAGGTTACAAGCCAAAAATAAAAAAGAATTGACTGCTCGGCCGAATATTTATATAATTTGGAGCATTTTAGAAGGACAGTCCAAAATTAAATAAGAGAAAGAAGAGAGGATCGGACTATTTAATAATATTAAAAAAAAGAAGTAATTTCGACATAAAATTTTGAACGCAGATCTAAAAGTTTAAGTCCGATCAATATGTCCACGCGAGTGGCCTCGTTAAGGCCGTTTGGGTGCACAGCTTAAAGGGACGAGATGGGTTGCATCCCGTCAAGAAAACCCCTAGATTGACAGTCGATAGACGTTGAAGGTGTAGTGCTGTGCTGAAATGCAGATCTTGAGAAGCCGGATCCGTCTGAACGAGAGAGAGTATCGACTAGGGTATAGTCCAGTCGTCATGGGTTTGGTATAGTGGTGCGGGCGGGCCCGACTCCGAAGGGGATACGAGATGGTATCCCTATAAAGCAAGGTAAAGTCTAGAAAAAGAGTTAGTAGGGGGGCCGACCCCGATTCCTATTTCCTCTTTCTGAGAGTGGGGCGGTCAATCTTTCCAGTGCTTGCTATGACAGGCTCGGACCATGTAGAGACTAACGCGAACAAACGTGGCGTTCTGCAGAATGGCCGTCTACGAGTCCACGGAAAAAACCCGTCCGACAGTCAGA